>NC_060214.1:126287500-126598333 GCF_021130785.1 Homalodisca vitripennis
TGCAACTTCTCATAACGTTCCAAGGGATATATTTTATAAGTCCATAAGCATATAGAACGGTCCTTTCCTGCTAATGCATAATCCAGTATGAAGCATGAGGTGAGCTTTAGTTAGTTAGCAACACAGTTTGTGTTACGGACTGTCCTAAACAGTAGCCCGGTCTAACTCTGTAACAAGTATCAGTTTCACTCTGCAAGTGTAGTACAACCTTTACCTCTACATTAAAAACTTCATCTCGTGTCTTCTTTGATAACAGGATAATAAGCTAATGTATAATCAATCACTATCACGCTAAAACATTTGCAAATCCAGAATAAATTTATAATCAATCACTATCACACTAATTTTGAAGTCGAATTCAGCTAAAATGTCCCTGTACTGTATAAAAAGGTTAAAATATATATATATATATATATATATATATATATATTTTTTTTGTACATGGTCAAATTCAAGGTATTTGCCGTTTTATTGAGCTTTAGAACCCAACTAACACTCATCCAAGTTGCTTTGACATGTTTGTAAGATTTTTTGTGTCAGAACATATAAATAATTATTTTAAATATGAAAGCTTACGACCAAAAATAAAAGCATACGATTTAGCATATTTTAAAGAAACAATAAAATATATGGACCTTATATGGCATCTTTAAGACTAAGGAATCAAAAATCAATGTATAAGATTCAATTTTACCTCTGCTTGGATCAGAAGAGGAATTTTCAGGAATCTTAATAAAACATTAATATTTTCAAAAGAGCCGTGTGATAATTTTTAGAACCTGCTATTATTATATTTTATTATATTTAACTAGAACATGATACATTAGGTAATTGTACCGCTTTTAATACGCCTACATAACGTATTTTGCTGTAATGCAGCAGATCGGTTTGTTCGTTTAAGGTTCTTGAGGTATGTTTAAATCAAATTTGTTCCTTATTTTACTACCAAACGTGCATTCTCCTTGCGTTTTTCCATTAACAAACCGGCATGTAGACGTGTAGAAAAGAAAATTTCGCACAGATTATTGTGTAATTATGAGGTTTAAGTTGTTACAGGTAAGTTTTTCGTTTTTAGTATTTATCAATATCTCTCGGCTTGTCCATTGGTTGACTCGTGTCCTGGGGCTATCAAAACTTGTAAAATACCTTTTATAAATATAAATTTTGTAAAATACCTTGCTGATTGATGCTAAGCGTAAACATTGCTGTGGTTCGCTATGAATTAGATTTCCGACGCGACAGCAGGGAGTGCTTGTATCCCCGATCTTTAAAAAAATACACGGTGGCCATGATCTAGTGTTAAATATTTTTGTGGGTGATAATACAACATAAAATTGGCTCAAATACTGGAATCTAAAGTTGTTATTACTCACAAACACCAAGAGAAAAAATATTTTAGTTTTTTATAAAAACATGAACATTTCGATACATGTCTTAAACTGTATTATTACCATTGTATTATACAATAAATTTCGAGTAAGTATGCATCACTTTAATAGGTCTGAAATTAAAGTAATACTAATGAAATTGACTTAAACTGGGAAGTTATCATCTTTTAAAAACAATAACAGAAAAAGCTGACAATCTGATTCAAAGCCTAATCTTTTATAAAATATTATATATCGTTTTATTTGTTATAATTTTAGTACGGTTATGTGAGTTAAACACGATATGATCAAATTTTCACTACCAAAGCACATCTGGTTTTAGATTTTTTTACAGCGTCACCACTTCTACTGACAATGAGACATATGTTTCAATTAGATCCTGATTAAAATTAAAAATATCTACGTAGTAATTACATTTTTAAAACGACATGCTAGGATAGCTATCCTGACTTAACCATATATCACTATAATGCTTAAAATCACTATAATGCTAAAAGTGTTGAAAATTCTGAAGTAGAATTAAGCTAAATTGTCCTTGTACTGTATAAAAAGATTAAAAGATTGGAACGCAATACGTTACAGAAAGTGAAAACAGGCCTATGAATAGAATATTAAATAGGAGGCTAAGAAACAGGAATTGGACAATGGAGAACTTGGATAGTCGAAAGTAATCAGAGGAATAAGAATGATAAAATGTATCAGAATTTTAAAAAGGATGAGTTCTCAAACTATGAAGAAGAAATTACAGAAACAATATAACAGGATAAGTAGAGGGGTCAAAGAGAGTAGTATGAAGCAAAGCAAGGTTTACAGGGAAAATGGGAGAAGTAGTTAATCAAAATTTAAGAATATAAATCTATATATATATATATATATATATATATATTAAAATATATATGGGGAAGATAGGTATTGTACCAAATTAATTGTTTGCGACATATTTTGAAATTAGTCACCGGTTGTTCGATGTGACAACCATCTGCTAATCTGCAATTGGCTATTACTCAAAGGGCATTTTATGGGCACATGATATAATGTAGTGGCCACCACATAATAAAAGTTGGCTTACCTCAAGAACCAGTATGAAGAACACTAGGATGACGTCACTGCAGGAATGGTCTTGTGTCGTGTCCTTACAGGAGCCCTGCAGTTCCAGTCCAGCAGAGATCTACTAATCCACTAGCTGTGTGGTTGCTACTATAAACTAACGCAGTGTTCATACTCTGACACATCTAAATTGATAAGTAAAATCAGTCCTGTGATGGACGGGTATAGTTTTATTGTGGTGGATTACGTATCCATGGAAACATGAAATTTAGTTGATTGTTGTGCTTATGTACAAACACAACTCATTTTTTGTTTGGAGTGATGAGTACTATCCGTCACAGGAATTGTGACACCCTTTTGTGACCACCCTGTATATATAGAGAGAAATTCAAAAATAATGCCATGAAATGCTGCTAAATCTTCAGTTCACAGTTCAAAAATCCTTTATTTCCCAAAAGATATACAACAAATTTAAATTGGCACAGCACGCGTGGAAGAAATTTTAATATATTCTATTTAGTACATTAATTTACAAGACAATCCATACAGTTCGAAGTTAGTTCATAATTGATCAACTATTTTTCAGTCCATCTCGTGTTTATCTTTTTTCATATCTCCATGCATCACTGTTATAAATATCAAGCTTTCGATTGTAATTCAATATTAATTAAAAATACATTTTTTAAATAATAACAAATATACAATACTTCTGATCCCATAACGGTGTAGCAATAAGAAATTAATAACAGCAAAAAACTTAGCAAAATGATCAACAACAATTAAACAACAGTTTTTAACATTTATATAGTAAAAAATACAAGAAAGAAATATTGTAACAATTCAACAATAATTTTCACATCAAACTCAGCTTATACAATAAAAAGTGGTTAACAACAAATGACTTTGCCATAATTTAATTTTTTTTTTACCCTCAAACTATAAATCACTACCAAATCCAACGAAAAATCTATTTAACTGACGTAGCCTGCATAAGAGAACTGTTTTCTACACATTTCCTTACAGTTAGGAGTTATTTGGAATACTCAGAGCTATTATATTTGAAGAACGTGTATTTCTTTTAGCTTCTCTAAAACTATAACTTTTGATGAGTTTAAAACATAATTAATTAAGTGTATAAGAAATATAACATTGTATTATGAATATGCCATTAATTGATCTTTAATTATCATTTCAAACATATTAGCTATGCTATTGATTAGGGAGAAATGTTTTTGGGAAAAATCCCAAAGGGTTTTTTAGTTTATAGAGATATTTAGTTTATCTCTACTAAAGAGTAGAGATAAACTAAATATATGTAATAAGATCAAAGCAAATACGTCTAAATTTTTTAAAGTTTATTATTGACGGTTGAAGGTTTGAAAGGATAACAGGATTTTGGACTTTTGTCTTGATTATTGTTTATAAAAGGTATAACAAAACGTTTCGTGGGTTGAAATCTATCTTCTTCGTCAGGTGGGCGACGTATTAATACATACAAAACTAAAGAACAGAAAGAAGTAAGGAAGGGAAAGAAAAGAGTTCAAGCATACCAAAAAGCTGATTGTGGAGTCCAGTCCAGGCGTTGTCACTACACAGTATCCAAATCCCGAGCACAAGTCACGAGTACGAGGATCACAATCACTCAACACACTCGCCAGGCTAGATTACATCTATATTATTGTTAATATTAACAATATTGATACCATTACCTCCACAACTTTTTATTTTACATTGTGTTGATGGTCTTAATTATCATTTTGGCACTGACATGTAAATCTGTAAAATAATTATTACAGTTGTTATATGTTGGCTCACTAAAAACCATATCTAGCCAAAGAAATCTTTTTTTCAGTTTAGACGTTACATTTATAAAATAACCATTAAAATAGTTAGCAACAACATGCTTCTCATTGTCAAACACCCCAGAGTGTCCATTGAAGTCAATTTCAATGATAGACTGTGATATATTCCACTATTTCTTCGAGTCTCCTTCATTTTCTACAACTAAATTTGGCTAAGAGAGGACTGAAAGTAGCGGGTCACACTCACAGTATACTCGTAGACCAGCAGTGAATGATTGAATTTTAAAATCAGTCAAATATTTAAATAGTTTAATGTGTCAAGAGCTATTTCGTGTTAAATAATTATATTTGAATTGTATATTTTTTAATAGTATGAATTGTTTCCCCAAATTGTAAAATATTCCGTGAAACCGTTTGCATTTTCTGTTTATAAAAGCATTCCTCCGACTTAAATTAATATTTATGATATAATTACAGAATGAGTCCAGCTTTTCACGAGATTAGTGCTTAGTTTATATTTATAAACTATTATTTATATTTTATAAATATATAATTTATACTATATCGTCTAGTACGTTGGACAAGATAAGCAAGTCGTCATCTGGGAGTATAATGTACTAGACAGTTTTTGCTTATATAGTTTTTTTTTAATTAAACCTATTTTTAGTTTACAGTTATTTAGTGTAAGTTAATTAATTTAAAATAAAATTTTTTTATGGATTTAGAAATTAAAATTTGGAAAAATTAAAAAAATAGAAATAAAATTTGTATACATTTGGTTTAGTTGCATACTAAGAAAACGTACTTTGTTTTGACACAGGATATTATATCCATACATTATTAAATATAGTAGACAGATGTCTTATATAACATTTATTGAAATCATTCGTTGAATATTCAATGTAAATTATTTGGGAACAATGTTGGTCAGAAATAAACAAACAAGTTTTCGTTGGTTGTGAGAAGTAAAATCCCACTTCATAAATTATTCATTAATCATTGATTTGAATATTTTTCTCTCAATTTTTTATTTTATTCTTAATAACTATGACAGTTATTTATCACTTTACAGTACAGTGAAAGGTGAACCCATAAATTTGTACCGAATGGACGAAACACATTTAGTTGGATACCGCTGAGGTCGTAGTAATGAATACTCGATTTGCAAAGTTTACTTATATGTTTAATTGTGGCAAATAAACGTAAAAGCACCGCTTCTAGAGGTAAAAAAAACGTTTTGCCACGTTGCTTCCAAATACAGTGATAGTGAACTAAATGATATCATGTGGGTGGACCTAATGGTTACATTATTCTATGGAAATTTTGCATACGAACTTCATAATTATTAAAACTTTAAAATTGACTTCCCTTCACGTTGATGTTGACTCACAAGGGCGGTCGTCAGCATCTTGGCTCGACATTGCAGCTGTAGTCGGAAAAAAGAGAAGATTCAGAAGACTAGATGTCTAAAACATGAATGCTGAAAGCACTCGAATTGGTATTCAAAGTTAAAATCAAACTTAGAGACTTGAAGTTGAAATCAGAGACTCGAAGTTAAACTCATCTAAAACAAAATCACTACGGTATTAGCCATTTATCTAGACGACTTAACATTCATAACAACGTGGTTTCGTCAGAAGGACATCACCACACTATTATCCACATTAATCTGCCAAATAAAACATCAACCAAAGTAAGTTACTTAAATATTTACAGCTTTACTTTATATTACACTCAAAATTAGATGTCTCGCATGAAAGAGCTAATTTATAATACAAAAATATAAATTTTGCTTACGGACATGGCGCGCGAGGTTTTTCTCGGCAGCAAGATGGTCAGCTACAAAGTTCCCAAGAAAAAAATTAATACGCGTGCCAATTAGGTTATTAATCTGCCAAAAATTTAGTTCTAAAACATTGGATGTAACTTATATTAACCAGTAATGAGTACAGGGTTGCAAAAATATGTATTATATAAAATGCAACTAAATAACGGTACAAATGTAAATATATATTGTTATATTAAAGAAGTATATTTGTGAATCCAGGATGATTGTGGTTTACTTTAAGCTATTCAGTTTCAGGCACCTAGGTTGCAAAGCGTATAACTACTGTAGTGCCAGAATTTTGCACCTAGAAATCTGCTACAATTCCCAGCTCATTATTGCAGTTGTATAGACAGTTTTTATAAATTTATATTATCAAGGTAGGTTTTTTTATCAAAATCTTTGCACTCAACTTAGTCATGCTGTTGTAGTGTGGATATCACACTAATTCCGATGGATACATTATTTTTAATCTTTGGAAACAATGGATATTTTCCAAAGTATACACATGAGTGGTCATTAGAAGAAAACTACAACTCCTCAACCTATTTATTTTAGTTGATCTTGGTCAGATGGACTCCTGGAGGAAAGCCATCTCAAACCTTGACATAAACAGTGAGATTTACAGTTATATTTATGAAGTAAACTATTTTTATTTCGTCAATTCATATCTTTGTGCTCGTATTTATTGTATACTGCCTCTAATGACATATTTCCCTTAGCATTCATTAGATAAGCGTTGGTCATTGGAAGAGAGCTTCACCACGGCAACCCATGTTATGAGTTAAGAGACTCCTACAGGAGTTCTAGTATCGTGACATAATTGAACGTCATTGGAAAAAACTACACTACAGCAGGTTTCTTTCCTAGCAATTTCTTGTATTTGTAACTTTAAAAAGGATTTCCTGATCCATATAATGGTCCAATTCTTAAACAGGAGAATGGAACCTCTGTAGAGCAACTCTTTTTCATTTATACATTTTTTTATTGTTTAGTATTTCAACAATCAACAATAATCTCTCATATACCTGGGTTATGCTATATGTCGTACATATTTATATGCAAGTGCTCGTTATACTTTAATTCTATACAGGTGGAAATAAATCTTAAACCTATTATATCACCTGTTGTAGGTTCCTGATTGGCATGCAATAATAACGACATTTAAAGCGTTATGCAAGCAAACGTTACTTACTATCGTAACGTATACCTCCCATTTCTACCACCGCGTGAGAGAGCGGTTCTCTAACCGGCGAACGAGTTTTAATTCTCTTATCGTTATTCTGTGGTTTTTGAAAATACATCGTAACGTATTCGTCCCCATTTCTCTATTTCTAACCACCACGGCGTTCTACCACCTGAGCGCGTTCTCAGATCGACGAACGAGTTTCAATTCTCTTATTTTTATTCTGTGGTTTCTGAAAATAACGTAACGTATTCCTCCCATTTCTACCACCGTGTGAGCGTGCGGTTCTCTGACCGGCGAACGAGTTTTAATTCTCTTATCGTTATTCTGTGGTTTCTGAAAATACATCGTAACGTATTCTTCCCATTTCTACCACCGTGTGAACGTGCGGTTCTCTGACCGGCGAACGAGTTTTAAATTCTCTTATCGTTATTCTGTGGTTTCTGAAAATATATCGTAACGTATTCTTCCCATTTCTACCACCATGTGAGCGTGCGGTTCTCTGACCGGCGAACGAGTTTTAATTCTCTTATCGTTATTCTGTGGTTTCTGAAAATACATCGTAACGTATTCTTCCCATTTCTACCACCGCGTGAACGTGCGGTTCTCTGACCGGCGAACGAGTTTTAATTCTCTTATCGTTATTCTGTGGTTTCTGAAAATACATCGTAACGTATTCCTCCCATTTCTACCACCGCGTGAACGTGCGGTTCTCTGACCGGCGAACGAGTTTTAATTCTCTTATCGTTATTCTGTGGTTTCTGAAAATACATCGTAACGTATTCTTCCCATTTCTACCACCGTGTGAACGTGCGGTTCTCTGACCGGCGAACGAGTTTTAATTCTCTTATCGTTATTCTGTGGTTTCTGAAAATACATCGTAACGTATTCTTCCCATTTCTACCACCGTGTGAACGTGCGGTTCTCTGACCGGCGAACGAGTTTTAAATTCTCTTATCGTTATTCTGTGGTTTCTGAAAATACATCGTAACGTATTCCTCCCATTTCTACCACCGCGTGAGAGAGCGGTTCTCTGACCGGCGAACGGGGTTTTAATTCTCTTATCGTTATTCTGTGGTTTCTGAAAATACATCGTAACGATTTCCTCCCATTTCTACCACCGCGTGAGAGAGCGGTTTCTCTGACCGGCGAACGGTTTTTTAATTCTCTTATCGTTATTCTGTGGTTTCTGAAAATACATCGTAACGTATTCCTCCCATTTCTACCACCGCGTGAGAGAGCGGTTCTCTGACCGGCGAACGGGGTTTAATTCTCTTATTGTTATTCTGTGGTTTATAAAAATACATCGTAACGATTTCCTCCCATTTCTACCACCGCGTGAGAGAGCGGTTCTCTGACCGGCGAACGGGGTTTAAATTCTCTTATTGTTATTCTGTGGTTTCTGAAAATACATCGTAACGATTTCCTCCCATTTCTACCACCGCGTGAGAAAGCGGTTCTCTAACCGATTAAATGAGTTTTAAGTCTCTAATCGTTATCCTGTGGTTTCTGAAAATATCGAAACGTTTTCCTCCCATTTCTACCACCATGTGAAGAGAGCGGTTCTCTAACCGACAAATGAGTTTTTAATTCTCTAATCGTTTCTTCTGTCGTTTCTGAAAAATTGGGAGACCCCCTATTAAAAAGACTGACAAAATTCGTCGCTGGAAGTGGGAATAATTGGTGAATGAATGGATGTCGGTACGTTTGCAAAATTGTATGTTTGAATGAGATTTCTTGTGGTGTGTTTGACAAAACTTTTAGCCAGTAAAAAGTAAAAATATGACATTTGCCATGCGTTTGTATAATTTTCCGGCAATAAAAAACTGATTTGATTTGATCGTAACGTTTTCCTCCCATTTCCTACCACCATGTGAGCATGCGGTTCTCAGATCGACGAACGAGTTTCAATTCTCTTATCGTTTATTCTGTGGTTTCTGAAAATAACGTAACGTATTCCTCCCATTTCTACCACCGTGTGAGAGTGCGGTTCTCTGACCGGCGAACGAGTTTTAATTCTCTTATCGTTATTCTGTGGTTTTTGAAAATACATCGTAAACGTATTCTTCCCATTTTTACCACCACGTGAACGTGCGGTTCTCTGACCGGCGAACGAGTTTTAAATTCTCTTTTATCGTTATTCTGTGGTTTCTGAAAATATATCGTAACGTATTCCTCCCATTTCTACCACCGCGTGAGAGAGCGGTTCTCTGACCGGCGAACGGGGTTTAATTCTCTTATTGTTATTCTGTGGTTTCTGAAAATACATCGTAACGATTTCCTCCCATTTCTACCACCGCGTGAGAGAGCGGTTTCTCTGACCGGCGAACGGTTTTAATTCTCTTATCGTTATTCTGTGGTTTCTGAAAATACATCGTAACGTATTCCTCCCATTTCTACCACCGCGTGAGAGAGCGGTTCTCTGACCGGCGAACGGGGTTTATAATTCTCTTATTGTTATTCTGTGGTTTCTGAAAATACATCGTAACGATTTCCTCCCATTTCTACCACCGCGTGAGAGAGCGGTTCTCTGACCGGCGAACGGTTTTAATTTGCTTGTCGTTATTCTGTGGTTTCTGAAAATACATCGTAACGTATTCCTCCCATTTCTACCACCGCGTGAGAGAGCGGTTCTCTGACCGGCGAACGGGGTTTTAATTCTCTTATTGTTATTCTGTGGTTTCTGAAAATACATCGTAACGATTTCCTCCCATTTCTACCACCGCGTGAGAGAGCGGTTCTCTGACCGGCGAACGGTTTTTAATTCTCTTATCGTTATTCTGTGGTTTCTGAAATACATCGTAACGTATTCCTCCCATTTCTACCACCGCGTGAGAGAGCGGTTCTCTGACCGGCGAACGGGTTTAATTCTCTTATTGTTATTCTGTGGTTTCTGAAAATACATCGTAACGATTTCCTCCCATTTCTACCACCGCGTGAGAAAGAAAGCGGTTCTCTAACCGATAAATGAGTTTTAAGTCTCTAATCGTTATCCTGTGGTTTCTGAAAATATCGAAACGTTTTCCTCCCATTTCTACCACCATGTGAGAGAGCGGTTCTCTAACCGACAAATGAGTTTTAATTCTCTAATCGTTCTTCTGTCGTTTCTGAAAATTGGGAGACCACCTATTAAAAAGACTGACAAAATTCGTCGCTGGAAGTGGGAATAATTGGTGAATGAATGGATGTAGGTACGTTTGCAAAATTGTATGTTTGAATGAGATTTCTTGTGGTGTGTTTGACAAAAATTTTAGCCAGTAAAAAGTAAAAATATGACATTTGCCATGCGTTGTATAATGTTCCGGCAATAAAACACTGATTTGATTTGATCGTAACGTTTTCCTCCCATTTCTACCACCATGTGAGCATGCGGTTCTCAGATCGACGAACGAGTTTCAAATTCTCTTATCGTTATTCTGTGGTTTTTGAAAATACATCGTAACGTATTCTTCCCATTTTTACCACCACGTGAACGTGCGGTTCTCTGACCGGCGAACGAGTTTTTAAATTCTCTTATCGTTATTCTGTGGTTTCTGAAAATACATCGTAACGTATTCTTCCCATTTCCACCACCGTGTGAACGTGCGGTTCTCTGACCGGCGAACGAGTTTTAATTCTATTATCGTTATTCTGTGGTTTCTGAAAATATATCGCAACGTATTCCTCCCATCTCTCTAGTAATTTGTGGTGGCATGGAACTTCCTTCGCTCCCGTTAGTCCGTAATGGTTAACACAGTGTAACTCCAGTGAGAGGAACCCTAACCCAGAACTACCGCAACTATAGACTACAGATTCTATACACTACAAACAGTGACAATTGCGCACCAGACAGTATCCAGCTAACAGGAGATTACTGAGTAAACCATACCCAGTGGATAATTGCCCAGTGTCTGCCCTATGACCGAGTGAGTCACCATTACATACTCATTACTGTACAACTATCTCTCGTCTCCCCCTCAATGTAAAAGAGACAATTTGCTACCGTTATTTAAGGTATCTAGTCGATATACGTAGCTTTCAAATATGCAAATAATTTGATATTTATATATATAATTTGTTGTTTCCCTCTAAATCGAATAATGTTTGCAATAGAGAAACGGAATCGAATCTCAATACAAACAGACATACACCTTGAGTAAGCCCTAATCTGTTGAGTTGTTGTAACTGCCCCATGCTTATAACCACAAAGTGGACAAACGAATTCTCCAAACTAGTAATTCTTCAGTCTTCGTTATGCGGTTTTCAAATTCTGATATTTGCTATGTCAAATTCTGAGAAAGCCTATCAACATGTTTTAACTACCTCATTTACCTCTAATCTACCGTCATAGTTGATTCCTTCACCAATAACAAGTTTACAGCAACAAGGACAAACCTCAGTCGATTTTACCGGATTCATGGCAATAAGGACAGTAGAAATCGGTCAATTGTTATATAAATGAACAATAAGATGATAAGAACTGGTGTCACAGACGCTTGCTGACAATCTCAACAGGTAATGTGTACAACAACTTTCAGTTATTTAGTACTTGAGTAAAATATTGTATATAGTACACCCATTAAGGACACAACTAACACATGCACCAGTAGCTACTCAGTCCACCACTGGTAAACAAGTCGTTATAGTACCAATTGTATATTAAATACAATAATACTTAGATATTTATGATCTAAAAGGCTGTGGCCGAAAAAAATCGACGGGGAGGTTGGCATATGCCAGACTATTTGCCAGATGTTATTGGCATTATGAGGGATAGGCCTGTAAGTTTTCTGGTAAATTACTATTTGTTCCTGTAAGATAATTGGAAGCAGAGAATGTGGATGACTCACAGTTCGAGCTGAATACGGCCAGGTATGTTACTCGGATCACATAAGCAGAATATACAGAAACTAGTTGAAAATGAATATTAGTATAGGTTATGGTAAATCTGGTCTGGTCAGGTTAGGATAGGTTCGGTTACGTTACCTTTAAGGTTATATTAGGTTAGGTTAATTAGATTAGGAGATTATGATAGGTTAGGTTAGGTTTGGTTTGGTTATGTTATGTTATATTACGTTATGCTGCGTTGTGTTGTGTAAGTGACGTTACGTTATATTACGTTCTGTTACGTTTCATTGTATTGCTTGTTGGAAGAATGAACTGAGTTAATAAATTAATATTAATGGCTGCTTGAGATTTCCAAGCATAGATGAATATGGGCTGTTTTGTAAAACAAGCATTGTTTCTATAGTTATTTTTATTGTGTTTTTTTTTCTTTCTGTAACTTTTAATATTATTAATTACTCTAAGAAATTTAATTCCTACTTCATAAAGTTCTCTTTCTAAGCTGCAATTGTAATATAACTGTGCAATATAATGAATTGTTTCACTGTTATTTAGATCAATGTTCAAATTGGACCTGTTTGTGCACGAGTACGATTATTTTAATTTTGTATTCAAATCTTTAAATATTTTAACCTCCGCCTTTAGCTTGGTACTACGTCCAAATTGAACTACTGAGTGACAGGATTAGTCATTTTTTACTATATTGGTTTTCATAAATTTCAGAATTAGTCCTGTCCGAATGTAATATTCAGTACTTCTAAAATACTCTTAACAAATTTTATACAAGATGTTTATCGTTATAAGTTTTTAAATTGTTGTTTATCATGTTTTCGTCTGCATGAGGTATCCATTGCTTTAGCCATTTTCTGCCAATTTTCAGTAGAGTTATTGTCATAATAAGTTGGAACAAATGGTTGTAAAAAAAATTCCAATGATCAATCATTCACCATTTCATTTCAACATTTATTTTACAGAAAAATAACTTTTTGCAATTGTTTGTGTATTGTTTTTCTAAGCACCCAACTTTGTGCATATTGCAATAATAATAAGCCTTAATTTTAAATTAATTTAAGATTTATATCAATTGAAAACTTTGAATGTATCTTTTTCTGTTTGTATGTATTGTTTAACGTCTTGTTGCCACCGTCACCTCTGCGGTCTGTCCGTCTTACAGTTCCCCTCACCGGCCAGCTTCTCTGCCAAGCTTTTTCTGCACCTTTTTCAACTTCTTGAAGGCAGCTCACGTCAATGCAGTCTTTGTTTTGTCACATTGACGAACTGCGCACAATTTTTCAGTGATTTGATTTAAACATATTTTAGTTTAAGAATCATGGCTAAAACTGTGTTAAGTTACCAGGTTAAAAATTGTATCGGAATGATCGCTGGCACAAAGATTTGCTATCTGTATCAAATTCAAGCTTCCATTCTGCACTTTTCGTGCGTACAGGCCCGAATATATGTTCTTGGAAGTATGTGTTAATGGGGCACATTTACTTTTAGGTGTAAGTTGTTGAGCCTCTGGCCTGGGCTATCTCACAGAGATCGAATCCGTGCTTCAACCCCTCATGGCTCGGTACAGTCATGCCACTATAAACTGTGATTTCAACACAGACGTACTCGGACCTAAACAGCAAAACAATCGGACTGTTTCACGCTTGTTGCTTAACTGTACTTTCTACTCAAGCCACTTACCACACTCCAACGTCTTTCCAATAGCCATACACCCATCATCACCAAAATGATAACCAAGAAGCCAGCTCCATGGATCAATAATACACTTCAGAAATAGCAGGCATAGAAACTTCCCTTTCTTCAAGGCCAAAAGGGCCAAAAACCCTGATGATTGTATGTATGAACAACTGAAAAATCGAGCATGTCAAGAACACAGAAATGTTAAAATATGCTTTTATTTTAGTTCTTTATCAAATCAACAATCAATAAAGTCGCTATGGGCAAAAGTAAAACAGCTAGGAATAGGAAAATCCTCTAATTCAGATCTCACAACCTGTAATCTCGATTCCATAAATAATTTCTTTGTAATTATACCCAGAGATGTATCTGGCACTGAAAAATATTTAAATGTGCTAATACTTACCCTGGAGATGTCCATCCTTGTCAATTTAACTCCATTCTCAATGTCACTTAATGTCAATATGTGTGTAGTTATTTATACCACTATAATACAAAACTACACTCCTCATTAATATCGGGGGGTGCTACAATAATCTTAAGTTTAATAACTCAAAAGACTTAAAAATCATATTTTGAATTAATGTCATATAAACTGGTGTGTCACTTGTAGCCCGCATAAATAAATATGATGTTTCTATAAATAGTACTATAGTTTTTTGTAAAAAATGTACTATAATATTTAATACTGTAATATTGATGTAGTTCGTATAAATACGAAGCTTATCTTATTAAAAGCATATGCGATAAGGTACATAGTATATAATGTATACTAGTAGGTATACAAAAGTTCAAGGACTACATTTAGCATTTTTTAAGACCGTGTATTAAGTAATTTTATTTAAAACTCAATGAAAATGTACGTATTCTAGTATCTTCCCTTACCAAAATAGTATGAAGGGAGTACAAGTAAGACACACCTATAACAAATATACTTACAACGCTGGGTCACAGCGGGGACAATAACAGTGTCTGTTGACTTTCTCAATCTATCTCTTTCTTCTCAGCAAACAGAGAGAAGCAATTCTCTTACCCCTTCTTACTTACTTTCACAAGACGTTTTGGTTAATTAACATAGAAGCAAATGTACTTTAAACAAAACAAAATAAAAAAATAAATAAAAAATAATTTTTTTTTAATTTTTAAAAAATTAAAAAAATTGATAACTGGTTAAAGATGTGTTATATATTTTGTTAAGTTTTGTTATTGTTATTTAGATTTGTTGATATTTCTATATGTGTTGTTAACTATATTTTAATTTATTTATTTATTCATTATACAACATTTATTTACATTATTTATTATAGAACATTTATTTACATTATTTATTATTATACAACATTTATTTACATTATTTATTATATTTATCTATGTGCACAAGCCCGAAGATATTATGTGTCTACTTGAGGTAGACTGAATAATTAGTTTTTAATATGGTTAGTGGAATTCCGAGACGAAAATGTATTTCTAATTTGTATGTACTTACGGAATAAATATCATTATTTCATCATTATTTCATATCATTATTTCAGAAAATCGAATCATAATAATTCAGACTACAGCACAACAGAATAAAATAATAAAATGTTTTTAATTCAGAAATTCCTGCATTTCGAAGGGCGATCAATAATATAGGCTATAATTACTCTCTGTACTAAACGTGTGTACAGTATTCATGATTTTTATTTACTGTCAAGATAACGATTTTGGCGATGTTTTTTACGATTACTAAGTATTGCAAGATACAGTAAGAACTTATTTTAATTTACGAAGATCCTAGAATGCCTTGCATTAATAAACTATATAGTAGACATTTCGGCTAAGGCACCATTAGATGATTTGTATTATTACTATCATTTCAGTCAAGGTTTAGATTATAAAATCACAATGAATCATTGAACTGAAAGATTTATTGATAAAGCAATTCTTCCCAAAATAAAACTATTTCTAATACAAAACTAAATTTTACAAGAAAACCTGTAAAATTCTAAATGTGTATTAGAGCTTTGCACGTAGCCTACCGTACAGGTGTTCCATAGGAAGAGTATCCATGAAACCTGCAATGGATTTTTTCAAGGAGGTGATGGAATTTCACGCAGATGGAGATCATTTTTTGTTCGCAAAACATTAGTTGGATGGGAAATTCTTGGTCGTTTACTCGGTTTTGGCATTACACTGGTGTAAACAGTATCACTGTCTTCGATGTTTTCATTACGATTATCGTGAATCAAGAATTCGCCATACTCTTCTTTGAACTTAATCGAGTTGAGCAAACTTCCTTCCTTTCGTGTTCCCAAAGCTCGTTGATCTGTTATATACAGAAGAAGAGATGCTGCGGTGATTGAAATATCACAAGAAATACATGATCACACGAACTGTCCATTTTCTTGTTCTTACTGAAATTAAAAGTAAAATAAAGATGTCTTATTTTACCAGGCGAAGTTAAGGCTAAGAAGCCCTTTCTAACACTAAACCTGAGGACCAACGGCTTAAAGGTGACTTCCGAACCACCACCAATGGCCGGGCAAATCAAAAACATCTTGGAAATTCTTTAGTAACTGATAAGCCTGTCTAGAAAGTCCACTCCTTCCGTGCAGGGTTTTAGCTTTTTACAGCAAAAGGCCTATCGATTTTAAGAAATGTCCTTGCTATCCTATACTACCTTCTGCTTTTTTCGTCAGGTTCTACACCGTCTTTAAATAAAATTAGCAGAACAGCTTTGTTATCAAACCATATAATAACACTTACCTACCCGTCTGACCTTACACTTTGATCTATTGTTCCTCTCCATTCTTGTCCTTGTCCCTGTTCCTGACACGTCACACTCAGAGCGCAGCAAGTCTTAGGAGGTCTTCCGAGGTAAAGTACCTGTCCATGAAACTATACCCCCTTGCGGGAAGGTCCTTAACAACCTTATTACTGCCTAGCCACCAATGTTAAGTCGGCTAAAAGTTGCCTCCTCAACAGTGGGAATCGTCTTTGCTATTTTAAAATAACGAATCAAGCTGTAAGCCTCCTGGGGTTGCTTCAACAAAGATTTTAATCCCGCATTGCTTGGGAAATTGCCCCAAAAAGGGACCATTTGTCCAACTTCTAAAGTTTGAGTTCATTCATTTAGGAGCCAACCGAATTTGACAGAGTTCATAAGGATTCCAAACACTTTTGTAGCCTTTTTTCAACCTCTGATACCTCATTGTCATATAACACTTTAAATAATTTCTAATGGCAAAGTATTGGTCTCTTGGTCAAATAGATGCTATTACAGGCACCTTGGTCCTGGCATCTTAGTGTATGCTCGTTCAAGGAAGACCAATTATTGACATTTTTATGGAGGCACCAAACACTGTTTGGTTTTTTTCTGAATTTACAGTAAGGGGATGGGCGTTATTTTAAATGTAGGTCCAGTTGGAGTTTTCCGTAATAAGAATAAAAATATAACCATAAATATATTTACTAAGAGGCAGATTTAATCTTATATGTCTTCGCTTTAAATGTTCAGGATCGGTTGGTAGAGGATCAAAGCATACTTGATTTTATTCCAAAAAAACCTTATTTTTTCTTTTCGATCTTGTCTATTTATATTTGTCGCTAAAGCATGCGCCCAAATATTGAAATGTGTACAGGCTATATACAATTATCTGTTCAATCCATTTATAAGTTTTGATGTTATTGCATGAGACAGGGACAGCAAAAATAAAAATAAATCTATATAATAATAATAAAAAAGCAAATTAGATAATTAAAAGCTCAATAACAACAATGACTTATTATTTAAATCAAGTATTTTCAATCTAACAAGTTCAACGTTTTCAAAATACACTTTAATATCCTTTCCATCTATTAGCTAGTGAGATAAGTGTAGATATACATTAATTCTCTAATCTAAGGATAAGGAGGCTGAAGGTAAGTAATGTTCCCTGTACACAACAAGTAATACCGTCGCTGTATTGCTCCATTACTCTAATTGCTAACTGTAAATCCTCCCTTTCGGAGTTCAGGACTTTCTTTCGTCTGAAACACGGCAATTAGCTGCAGAGGAATTATCTATCTTCTTTGAACCTTTTTCAACTCCAACGATCCTTTGAATACTGTAATTTGCAATGTATAATTAATTGGCGGTATATTATAAGTGCACTCTGAGCCCCGGCATTATAAAATTCTTTGTATTAGGTTTTTGTTTTTATGCAGGTTTATAATCTACCTTTGGTCTTTTGTTGGCATGAAGAAAACTCATTTCATGTAAAATTGAAATTGTACACTATAGAGCTCCGTAGTAGAAACTGTGTTCACAATTATTTAAGAATAATGGATTTGAACCAGAATTGATATGGGAATTTTTCGGAACAAATGATAACAGATAGTCCATTTAGAACTAAAGGGCTACAGCAAAATTGTGCAGGAGTAGCACATCACTAAGCGCAAATTTCGAGATATTTGTGTGTAAGGGTAGATCAGAAGTCTACTGAGGGAGATGATTGTCGGAGTTGGTGGGGCTCCCTAAGTGTGTAAGTGCGTGCCACCCCCTGTCTGTTTTACCGGAGAGGCTGCTACGGAGCTGGCTTCCCCTTCTTCCCTGGAGACATGACTGAAATTAATGCCCAAGAAATCCCATGGAGAGGCATGCATCATCATGCAGTTCTTGCTTATCTATATATTAGTAAACCGATACAACTGAGTATCGAAATGCCCGATAAAATTTGGAAGTACGAGTCTTGCCAACCAATCCACCTATTTAGTTTTATTTTCCATCTGAATGATAACTTGTCAGAATGTCCGCATCGGCTATAATAGGATAATCTGTTTATAAATTTGTTTATTCTGTGATATTCTCATTGCCATCTCGGTTACCCAAGACTAATGAAATATTTTCGCTAACGCTCAGCCACATCCCATAGAGTGACATGGTGGTTATGACTGTAAGTCGCACTCACTTTGATTTGGTAAATAAAGATTCCAAATGCGACCTTGAGTAGACTTCTTCACATATTACTTACTACAGTATACAAATATTATAAATAAGAGATACGTTGTTTATGTTGAGCGCAATAGATGAATATCCAAGCGTATGTGCTACGTAGCACCCACACACAGTGCTGCTGTTTTCCACAGTGTTTATGTTGAGCGCAATAGATGAATATCCAAGCGTATGTGCTCCGTAGCTCCCACACACAGTGCTGCTGTTGTCCACAGTGTTTATGTTGAGCGCAATAGATGAATATCCAAGCGTATGTGCTCCGTAGCACCCACACACAGTGCTGCTGTTGTCCACAGTGTTTATGCGGCACCACTACAATATTACTGCTGTTCCAACAAAATATCTTCACTATAAATATATATATTGATTTACATCACATGTATACATCTTCTCTTTATTGCTACCACTGCATTGTGTTCTTGTATTGTCTTGATACATTTATACGAGTACAAATCGTATCAAAGTAATAATCTATTATATCGTACACCCGTTAGTGTTGTTGTTATCAGTATTAGGCCCCTCTACTATTCGTTGCTACGATGTGAAGTATCTAGATACTTTAAATTTTTATTCTCTAATTTAGCAATGAACATAAAATTCTGAGTTCATAAAAAATCGTCCAGGCAATTTATCGTAAATATTAACATTATTTTGCTACTAGCAGTTACCCGCGGCTTTGCACGCAATTTTCTGTTGAAAAACTGGACAATATATGTATGTATTCTTTTTCTATGACATAATAAACAGTCTAGAGATAATCGATAGTCACTCAAAGCTATTCCAATCTCCTGATCCAATTTAGATTTAAGTTTAAAGAACAGAGATTTGGGATCCTGAAATCTTAAAGTGAAACAGTTTTTATAAGATTAGTATTTCCCTCCCACATTCCATGATAATTTATTGAAGTTCTTCGATGGCTTCAGTAACAATAAGAGTTAGCCTTTTTATCACAATGACGAAAGTGTATCGTACAACTAAACAGTTGCTGCGGTCAATATGGGTCTGTTCTGGTCGTTTAAATTCACCCCCGTTGTTTTGGCATAATAAGTCACCCGCCATTATCTTTTTATGTTCATTAGCAACGTAAACAGATGTTTCAGAAAGTTTGTCGAATTATAGCTTTTAACAGCTGTTTAGTGCCAATCTAATTTGAATTATGAAACGTTATTAAGTTTCGTTCTTATCATAACATTCGAATGTAAACAAACTATTTTTTCAATTTGAATTCGACTTTATTTGGTGAAATGAATGTGTTATGGGTGGAAAAAACACTCTAAATGTTAATTCAGACCAAAAGCTATACCTGTTCCAAATTTCAGCACAATCCGTATAACAGTTTCAGCGTGATTCGAGGACAATCCTCAAAACATCCAAATATTCAAACATTCAAACTTTCGCATTTATAATATTAGTGGGATTGCGGTACCTAAATACTTCTCTAGTGAATCTGAATGACCTTATACGGTAACATGATCGGTAAGACATAATACATTTATGCCCAATTAACATCATGCAATATAACCCACGGCTCAGGCATATAACCCTCTGCCCTGTTTCTACTAGGTAGCGAATGCCGATACTGGCACAAGTTGAAGATGAGAGCTTAAGCACCCCCCCACCCCACCCTTCACCTACCAGCTGCAGCTATCACACACACGTAATGGTTATGAATAGGAGGAGCACAGCTATCTCTCATAGCTAATCTCAATGAACACTGATGGCCTGGAGGATCGCAACTGACACTATTAGCTAAATTAAGTATAATCTGGAAGGTTGTGCTGCTCCTAATAGTTATTTTTACTATTCGCTTACCTAAAACAAGTGTACAATGGAAAGAGGGAACAGGAATCCCTTTAATTTATTATGTGAGCAATTATATTTACTGCATGCAACATTGATGCCATGTAAAGCTGACAACATGAGAAGCAGGACAATTTCATATTATTAGCGACAATCATAACAATTCTTAAGAATGTTATGGATTTAACAAAAATTCCGTTGTAAACATATTATAATTATCTCATATAAATCAACAGATGCTCGCTACGTTTAAAACTATATTTCCTACCGTTGCCGATATTCAGCAAATGTTTAAACGTCACACAAAATGACAGTAGAGTGAGTTCTGTATTATTTACCGCAAATTCTGGTTCAGCTAAATGTTCATTGAATATTTACACGCCAATAAACTGCATTGTTTCCGCTCACTGCGCTAATGACGTAGGCTACTACTACAAACCACCTTGCTGCTTTCAACCCGAACTTTATATATTAGTAACAAATTACACACTTACTAAGGTATAAAACAATAAACTGCATTGTTTCCGCTCATTGCGCTAATGACGTACTACTACAAACCACCTTGCTGCTTTCAACCCGAACTTTATATATTAGTAACAAATTACACACTTACTAAGGTATAAAACAATAAACTGCATTGTTTCCGCTCATTGCGCTAATGACGTAGACTACTACTACAAACCACCTTGCTGCTTTCAACCCGAACTTTATATATTAGTAACAAATTACACACTTACTAAGGTATAAAACAATAAACTGCATTGTTTCCGCTCATTGCGCTAATGACGTACTACTACAAACCACCTTGCTGCTTTCAACCCGAACTTTATATATTAGTAACAAATTACACACTTACTAAGGTATAAATTCTGTTACTTACTTTATCTTAATATACCGGACTGCATGAAAACATTTCGTTGTGAAATTTAGAATTTTAAAACACTGAATATTCTTTATGGCACTTATCTTTTTACGAAGGTCAAATTACCAAGCATAACCATCACGTCTACTGATATATGACTAACCCCATAACTTTGCAGATTATTTCGTGACTACATTGTTGTGGCAGAATAAAATACACTTTAGGACTTCCTAATCGAATTGTAACGCTGAAGATATGTTTATAATGTTATAATTCTTTTAAAATAAATTGATGGCTGACTGTTAGAAAAGCCTATCGGTCGAGGAATTGAAAATTTTTAATTTGTGTTTGTCTGTTTGTCCGCACGATATCTCGATAAAAACTTAAATATAAACTTTAAATTGTCCATGAAGCTTCATTTATATGCATGGAACATCGAGTTCGATGTTGGTGCATTTAACTCTATGATTGGTTGGATCTGAGAATGTGTTGTATGTTAAAAGTTCTCTAGTTATATACACCAATTAATTCTACATTGTACATTACAGTATTCAAAGGATCGTTGGAGTTGAAAAAAGTTCAAGGAAGATAGATAATTCCTCTGCAGCTAATTGCCGTGTTTCAGAGGAAAGAAAGTCCTGAACTCCGAAAGGGAGGATTTACAGTTAGCAATTAGAGTAATGGAGCAATACAGCGACGGTATTACTTGTTGTGTACAGGGAACATTACTTACCTTCAGCCTTCTTATCCTTAGATTATAGAATTAATGTATATCTACACTTATCTCACTAGCTAATAGATGGAAAGGATATTAAAGTGTATTTTGAAAACGTTGCATTTGTTAGATTTTAAATACTTGATTTATAATAAATCATTGTTGTTATTGAGCTTTTAATTATCGAATTTACTTTTTTATTATTATTATATAGATTTATTTTTATTGTTACTTCTTATCCTTAGATTACAGGATTACTGTGCATTTACACTTATATCAGTTACTACTAGGTGGAAAGGATATTAAAGTGTGTTTTGAAAATGTATTTTTTTATTGAAATTACTTTGGTGGAATAATAAGTAATTGTAATTATTGAGCTTGTAATTATTTTGTTATTATTACTATATAAACTTATTTTTATTTTTATTGTTACTGTCCCTGTGGCATGCAATAAAATAAAAACTTATGAATGGGTTGAACAGATAATTTTATATAGCCTACACACAATGACCTTATAATACGTAATGTATATTGCAGCTGACCTGTAACAGTTATTATTTCAATATTTGGGCTTTAGCGAACAGTACAAATACAGAAACGCTTTATTAAATCGTTTTCTGTGTATCGTTTTTCTTTATTTTACTATAAGCTATGCGTATGTTTGATTAAAATGTTACACGTAGATTTTGTTATTGTTGATCAAAATATTTCGGTTGTTCTCAATACAGGCGGGGTCACGTTAATCCGTCTTACGGATTATCGAAATATTAGGATTACGAAAAAGCAAACTGTCTCCTCAGCTTGTTGCCCCCATCTTTTAATCCAGCCTGTTTATCGTTTAACTAACAGCTACGTGAGAGAGTATCCCTTGCTTACTTTCTTCTACCTGCTTCTACGCTATTTTTTACGTATTTTTAGTAAGTGGCATAATTTTCTATAGTGTATTTATTTATTGAAATTATGTTCTAGGCTAGAATGTTGTTAGTTCAAGAATCGCGCAGCTATCGAATATACTGCAGTGAATACCACAGTATAACAGATTTATCCTAACGAATATTGTAAGTGCAAAAGTAAGTGTGTTTGTTTGTTACACTTTCACGCGTAAACTATTCAACAACCTGCGCTAAAATTGTACGTGGATATTATTTAGGTCCCTGATTAACATGTAGGCTAAGCCTATTTCTATTTTTAACTCTTCTTGGCTACTACGCCCCACTGGTCTCTAAAATTACATAAAATCTCATCTTTGTCTTTATATTTGCATTATAGCAAACACATTTGATTAATGGAAAATAATAACCTCTTAATTGTAATCAACAAATGTAAATATTACTTTGTGACAGCACAACCATATTTATAATTAATTTTAACCACCATTTTTAGTTTGTTTACATTTATAGCGTTTAAATCACAGAATAAGATTGATAGTAATAACACTCCTTATTTCATCCTTTTCTGCAATCGGCTTAAACCGAAAAACCAACAACAATACACAAAAAATGCACAAAAAATACTGAGACCTGAATAAGTTACAATGGCCAAAAATATAAACGTTTTGACATACTTTCGATCGTGACAACAAGGCAAACTCAATATTGGCATCGGTAATATAATTCCCTCGACCCAGAAGTGCTCATACATGTGCAAAGCCTACGGAACTGTGTGAAGCGGAGTGTAAACAGCTACTAACTTACAAACTTCTTTAGTAAATTATGCCAATCTTTAGCAGCGTGTTATTCCTCGGGATCAGATTAGAGTTATATAATTTACTTCATATCGTATACGAGGTTACACAGTTACTCAACAACACATTGACTTTTCGTAAAGTAAAATCGTTACAGCAGTGTTATAACTTAGACCTAGTAAGTTGCAGTCAGGGACTTCACTTTTTCGTTAATTAGTCAGATAATTGGTTCATGTCGAGGTCAGACGCTCTACTGAAGTGAAGGCTTCTCCCGTCAATGACAGTGAAGGCTTCATTTTACAACAGCTGCAGAGATCCTCTCCTTTGTGTCAAGGCATTAATGATCGGGAAACTCGTCTCAGTTCCAATTTAGTCTTTCTATTCCGTCTGCAAATATATTTTTAACGTTTTCAGTGTTATTGTTCTTTAGATTCATTCTTTTTTCGAATACATCCTTAAAATATTAGATCTTCACTAAATGAAGATTATTACATTTGTTCTATATTCATTTATTAAAAGTTATTAGGATCAACAAAAAATTAATAGCATTAATTTATTTTGGTAATGGCATTAAGAGTATAATGGTTTCTTAAAGATCATTATGTAAGATCATGTTTCAGATTATTACTTATACATTTTACTAGGAATTCGATGTTGGATTACCTACTATCATACTACAACTGTTATAGTATTCTCAATCATAGTATTCTCAATCATACCGTCATAAACACCTACTTATTGAAATTTAATATTAATTTATGACTTGAACTCCGATTTCTTTTCAATCCTTATGTAACAATTTAATTTGTAATTTTAAATATAATTGTGGCCTAACATTTGACTATAAAACCTCTTGTGACAGTTAAAAATATTTATTTATGTTCAATAATTCAGTAAACCGAGGAATATCTGTCTTTATATTCACGTTTTGACATATTTTATCACCATTAAGCATTTTAAAAGTGAATATGAACACCATAAAAATGGAAAATTTATACTTATAAGTATATATTTTTCCAGTACTAATTATGTAGACTGCTATAATTTCAACCCCTCTCAGTTACCTTATTAAAAACGTAACGTTTGTACAGACGGACTCAATCATAAACATTAACTTCGGGTCAATACGGGAGGGAGTTCAGATAAGTTATACAGGTAATACATTTGGAGTTAGCACTATCCCAGTTACGTCTTTTTATTCAATTATTGTTATTCAACTCAGAACCCAGGTTATGTAACCAAAATTAATTTGTTTTAATGAAGAACTAATAATCTTAGCTAGAAAATGTCTATAACCAAATTAAACAATTAAAATATGTAATTTGAATTATAATGGTAGCTTAGTTTATATTATTTCTATCGGCACTTTTATACAAATAAAGAACATTACGGTCATTATGTACTCTGGTAAATACTCCTGCTCGATTTGCGAGCAAGTCCAGACTTATATCCTCGGCCGAACTTTTTATGCGGTACCTCACTAGCTAAAACTTGCTACGTATGGGACTAATCCTAACCTGCTTAGGTTCCTAGGTAACCTTGGGACCTGGCTGGTAGTTAAAATCGCTCTTCTTGATAAAATTATCGCCATCTGGGACTTCAAGCCTTATATGATCTGCTATACATCAAAGAACATTTGAGTATACAGGGTGATTCAAAACTAAACGGCAATCTCTCGGGAGCTTATTCTATAGCTAAAAACAAGTAAAAAAGTTCATATAACCATATGCCCGGAAACGCTTCGTTAGCGAGTTACGCCTAGCGAAAGATTTCGCCCGGATTTCAGAACCCTTGGTGAAGTCAGGCCGTATAAAAATGGTAAAGGTAGTTACAAAGATACAAATACGATTGTTTTTTATGTTTTTATATCTGACAAATTTATTAAAATTCGTCCCAGAGCTGTAAATGCAATACTTTCAGAGATATCTTACGTAAAACACAAAAATTGGTGCAAAAAAATAACACATTTTTGTGTTTAACGTAAGATTACTTCCATAAATGTTAAATAAAGGTCAATTTTTTTCTTAAACAGATTTGTAGAACATTTAATTCTGAAAAGATTCATGTGAATTACTTAGGAAAAAAATTAATAATAGATAATGAAATTTAGCTTTATTTAAAAATAAAACAGACGCACAAAAATGCATATTCTTATCTGCATAAAATATTAACTAATGTTTAGGTTGTGAGTAACAGCTGATCATTTATTCTAGACTGAACATTAACATAAAATGTATTTACCTTTATAAAACTGTAATAATCACCTATAATAGTTGCTCAAAGTGTCCTCCGTTGTTAGCAATGCACGTTTTCGCACGACGAATCCACTATTTTCTAGCGCGTTTCATAACGTTTGGAGCATTCTTATTAGTTTCTGCCGCCTCTGTAATGCGATTACGTAACTCCTCTATGGTGTTAATCCGTTTTGAATAAACAATTGACTTCATCCAACCCCATAAGAAAAAGTCTGCTGGCGTGAGGTCAGGAGAACGTGGTGGCCATTTTACTGGTCCATTTCGACCAATCCATTGTCTACCGTATGTATCATTTAAATAGTTTTTCACATCATTAGAAAAATGTGGAGGTGCTCCGTCGTGCATAAACCATGCATTTATTCTGTTTTGAACAGGAATATCTTCCAAGAGGGTAGGCAGGTTTGTTCTTAAAAAATTTAAGTACGCTACTCCATTAAGTCGATTAGGGAGGAAAAATGGATCAATCAAATTATCACCCAGAACACCAAGCCATACATTGACTGAAAATGTATGTTGAAAATGCCTCGTCGCAGTTTCATGTTGGTTGTCGTACGCCCAAGTATGGGTATTACGAAAATTTACAATTCCATTTCTAGTAAAACAGGATTCATCAGTAACGAGAATACGCCGAAGAAAATACTGATGTCGTAAACAATTTCCTCTTAACCAGCGGCAGAACATCTTCCGTTTATTAGGATCTTGCGGTAATAAGTCTTGAACACGTGTTATATGGAATGGGTACAACTGTGCTTCATGAAGTGTCCGCCATACGCTTGACTGGCAAATATTTAACTGACGTGATAATCGTCTGGTGCTTGTGGTTGGTGATAATTCTACAGCATTTATTATTGCTTGTTCATTATTATAGTTCCTTGCGCTACGTTGACGACCAGTATCTATTCGCTTCGGTTTAAAGCTACCAGTTTCTCTAAGTCGTCTCTTCACAGCTTCAAATGTTTTGCGATCAGGTGTTCTTCGATGTGGAAAAGTATCACGATATTCCTGAACTGCAGCTAAACCATTCTTGTTAACTTTGCCGTAAATCAGTATCATGTCCGTATACTCTTCAAACGAATACATACCATTTACATTATCTGCCATTATTTACTAAGATAATTACATACACTTTTATAAAAATATTTAATAAAATATTTTAAAAATAAATATTTAATAAAATATTTTATACACTTGTATAAAATATTTCCAAATAATCACAGGATCTCACAAAATACAATCTTCACACGCCACAATACAAAAACCTCCATAAAGGTTATTCAAATATTACTTCATGAACTTAATTGTTGATCAGCTGATATTGCCAACCTTTGCAAAGAAAATATGACGATAAAAAGTGTTGAATAAATGATCAGCTGTTACTCACAACCTAAACATTAGCTAATATTTTATGCAGATAAGAATATGCATTTTTGTGCGTCTGTTTTATTTTTAAATAAAGCTAAATTTCAATACCTATTATTAATTTTTTTCCTAAGTAATTCACATGAAACTTTTCAGAATTAAATGTTCTACAAATCTGTTTAAGAAAAAAATAACCTTTATTTAACATTTATGGAAGTAATCTTACGTTAAACACAAAAATGTGTTATTTCTTTGCACCAATTTTTGTGTTTTACGTAAGATATCTCTGAAAGTATTGCATTTACAGCTCTGGGACGAATTTTAATAAATTTGTCAGATATAAAAACATAAAAAACAATCGTATTTGTATCTTTGTAACTACCTTTACCATTTTTATACGGCCTGACTTCACCAAGGGTTCTGAAATCCGGGCGAAATCTTTCGCTAGGCGTAACTCGCTAACGAAGCGTTTCCGGGCATATGGTTATATGAACTTTTTTACTTGTTTTTAGCTATAGAATAAGCTCCCGAGAGATTGCCGTTTAGTTTTGAATCACCCTGTATATAATATTAATTAGTTTTATAACAATCACTGATGCATACTTCCATTGTCTGTGACACAAATTTAATAATGTTTATAATGCAACAAATTCTTAAATGATATATGTGATACAATTATAGTTTATTAAATTTAATCGTTTAAAAGAGTCGTAGAGAGAAACAGTTTTCATACGATTCGAATTTCTCTCCAACATTCAATTATAATTGCTCCAACGATTTCAATAACAATGGAACTAGCTTAGACCATTGTGAAGAATTCTTTAATTCGAAGACAATAGCAGGTAATGATGTAATAAACGGCTATTGATTGATATTTTTAATAATTCTACGTACTTATAATTCTAATATAAGTACATAAGTTGATGAATGTATTATTAACAAATGAGACGTTTTAAGTCTGAAGAGTTAGATAAATTGGAACAACTGCCTTCTTCTTCTTTATGTAAATCTTACACTTAATCTTACTTCCTCTTGCATGCCTGAATCTGGATTAAGTCTAAGTAATACTGAGCTTAAAGCTAGTGTCGACTTAACTAATGTAGTAGAAACTGTGTTCATCATTGGTCCTAGACCTACTACTGAGAACTTTCATTAGACATCGCACTGTGGCCCCCAAACCCTACAAGCGAGATGATAGGTTCCCCCTTCCCAAAATATAATAAAAAATGTTAATACATTTTCAAATCTAAAAAAAAAAACAATTTACATAGAGTAGTATTATAATCATATTTTAGACGCCTACCACAAAAACGCTTTTTCTGGATCAAAACTGATTGGGGAAAATAAAAGCGAAATTGGTTAACATTTTCTGAGACTACTAAATCAGTCGCTCACGGTCTGGCCAACCTCACCACTTCACCCCACTCCGGTCCTAAATGTGTCCTGCAATTAATTATTTCTAAATATGTTATTAAAATAATATTTTATTCGATTTTAAATATTTAAAAGTATTTTTGTTTTTTTTTCTTATTCAAAAGAGCTTTACATAATTATTATAATACATTTTTATTTGTTAGTATACTATTTGCATATTTATATATATATATATATATATATATATATATATATATATATATATATATATATAATTTTTGTGTGTTCAAGATTATCGACTTTTTAAGAATTTACTTAAAGAATCCATCCGAAGTTTTTTTAAAAGAAATTGACGGGTTATTGTTGTTAGATGAGTTAAATCATTCCGTGAGTTTCTGAATAACTCAAAATAAGCAAATGCAAAAAGCAGGACCACCGTAAGTAAAGGAACAGACGTAAACGTGAGTAAGAATTGTCCAGAAAAATGGTATAAGCTTATAATGACAAACAATGGGCCCAAAGAAACCTTTCTCAATCTATATCTTGAAAATCTTTCTTACAATTTCAATATCCAATGCTTCTGGTGAGAGATTCTTTAGTGCTTAGAGGAGAATAAAAAACTCTTCTCACAACTCTTTCTGAAGATCACCTCAATGACTTAGTAATTCTCTATATTGAAAGTGTCTCTTTGAAAAAAAAAATACAGCTACGACAACTAACTGAAAGATGCTCAAAAATGTATAAAAGATTGTATTTAGCCCTTGCTCTACATATGTCAATATAATGAATAAGCTCCAATTTCTTACGAGGTCGTACAATGTTATTATCTTTACATTATTACTACTTTTATTTTCAATAGATCCATACAAATGTATTATAAAAATTGCTTTCTATTCCTGTCACTAAGATTTAATTGAACAAAATTTCCACTGTGAAACTATAGAACCAATTATTAATACACGTATTTTACGCTGTAAAAGTCTTATTTATGGAAATTCATTCATATGGGTAAATGATATTAAAACAATTATATCTACAATGGTGTAACCAATAGAAACCCATGTAACTAATACAGTTTCTTTGTTGATTTTAAAACATGGGATTTTTTATTTATAGAACGTTATGATGTTTTGGTAAACGTATATTAGTGAAGTACGTACCTGTTCTCGATATGTTGTTACACTTCATTTAAAAAAATGTTGAAGCGTCTAGAAGCTAACAACGTAAGTATCATAGAAATCACAAATTACAATATGTTTATATCCATAAATGTAAAGACTTATTATCTGCTTTACATTGTACTAGGAACAAACTGGACACATTGTATCATATACGTTATACGAGGCAGTCGACATTGGATAAATAACGGTATAACACCATTGCAAGACATATTTACTTCTTGCCAAGCAACTACTGTAAACTATTCAATAACCTTATAACCTCTATGCGGTGAAACTTATTATCTGCTTTACATTGTACTAGGAACAAACTGGACACATTGTATGGATACACGTTATACGAGGCAGTCGGCATTGGATAAATAACGGTATAACACCATTGCAAGACATATTTACTTCTTGCCAAACAACTACTGTAAACTATTCAATAACCTTATAACCTCTATGCGGCGAAACTTATTATCTGCTTTACATTGTACTAGGAACAAACTGGACACATTGTATGGATACACGTTATACGAGGCAGTCGGCATTGGATAAATAACGGTATAACACCATTGCAAGACATATTTACTTCTTGCCAAGCAACTACTGTAAACTATTCAATAACCTTATAACCTCTATGCGGTGAAACTTATTATCTGCTTTACATTGTACTAGGAACAAACTGGACACATTGTATGGATACACGTTATACGAGGCAGTCGGCATTGGATAAATAACGGTATAACACCATTGCAAGACATATTTACTTCTTGCCAAACAACTACTGTAAACTATTCAATAACCTTATAACCTCTATGCGGTGAAACTTATTATCTGCTTTACATTGTACTAGGAACAAACTGGACACATTGTATCATACACGTTATACGAGGCAGTCGGCATTGGATAAATAACGGTATAACACCATTGCAAGACATATTTACTTCTTGCCAAGCAACTACTGTAAACTATTCAATAACCTTATAACCTCTATGCGGTGAAACTTATTATCTGCTTTACATTGTACTAGGAACAAACTGGACACATTGTATCATACACGTTATACGAGGCAGTCGGCATTGGATAAATAACGGTATAACACCATTGCAAGACATATTTACTTCTTGCCAAGCAACTACTGTAAACTATTCAATAACCTTATAACCTCTATGCGGTGAAACTTATTATCTGCTTTACATTGTACTAGGAACAAACTGGACACATTGTATGGATACACGTTATACGAGGCAGTCGACATTGGATAAATAACGGTATAACACCATTGCAAGACATATTTACTTCTTGCCAAGCAACTACTGTAAACTATTCAATAACCTTATAACCTCTATGCGGTGAAACTTATTATCTGCTTTACATTGTACTAGGAACAAACTGGACACATTGTATGGATACACGTTATACGAGGCAGTCGGCATTGGATAAATAACGGTATAACACCATTGCAAGACATATTTACTTCTTGCCAAGCAACTACTGTAAACTATTCAATAACCTTATAACCTCTATGCGGTGAAACTTATTATCTGCTTTACATTGTACTAGGAACAAACTGGACACATTGTATGGATACACGTTATACGAGGCAGTCGGCATTGGATAAATAACGGTATAACACCATTGCAAGACATATTTACTTCTTGCCAAGCAACTACTGTAAACTATTCAATAACCTTATAACCTCTATGCGGTGAAACTTATTATCTGCTTTACATTGTACTAGGAACAAACTGGACACATTGTATGGATACACGTTATACGAGGCAGTCGGCATTGGATAAATAACGGTATAACACCATTGCAAGACATATTTACTTCTTGCCAAGCAACTACTGTAAACTATTCAATAACCTTATAACCTCTATGCGGTGAAACTTATTATCTGCTTTACATTGTACTAGGAACAAACTGGACACATTGTATGGATACACGTTATACGAGGCAGTCGGCATTGGATAAATAACGGTATAACACCATTGCAAGACATATTTACTTCTTGCCAAGCAACTACTGTAAACTATTCAATAACCTTATAACCTCTATGCGGTGAAACTTATTATCTGCTTTACATTGTACTAGGAACAAACTGGACACATTGTATGGATACACGTTATACGAGGCAGTCGACATTGGATAAATAACGGTATAACACCATTGCAAGACATATTTACTTCTTGCCAAGCAACTACTGTAAACTATTCAATAACCTTATAACCTCTATGCGGTGAAACTTATTATCTGCTTTACATTGTACTAGGAACAAACTGGACACATTGTATCATATACGTTATACGAGGCAGTCGGCATTGGATAAATAACGGTATAACACCATTGCAAGACATATTTACTTCTTGCCAAGCAACTACTGTAAACTATTCAATAACCTTATAACCTCTATGCGGTGAAACTTATTATCTGCTTTACATTGTACTAGGAACAAACTGGACACATTGTATCATACACGTTATACGAGGCAGTCGACATTGGATAAATAACGGTATAACACCATTGCAAGACATATTTACTTCTTGCCAAGCAACTACTGTAAACTATTCAATAACCTTATAACCTCTATGCGGTGAAACTTATTATCTGCTTTACATTGTACTAGGAACAAACTGGACACATTGTATGGATACACGTTATACGAGGCAGTCGGCATTGGATAAATAACGGTATAACACCATTGCAAGACATATTTACTTCTTGCCAAACAACTACTGTAAACTATTCAATAACCTTATAACCTCTATGCGGTGAAACTTATTATCTGCTTTACATTGTACTAGGAACAAACTGGACACATTGTATCATACACGTTATACGAGGCAGTCGACATTGGATAAATAACGGTATAACACCATTGCAAGACATATTTACTTCTTGCCAAGCAACTACTGTAAACTATTCAATAACCTTATAACCTCTATGCGGCGAAACTTATTCAATTATGATTTTATCTCAAGTTACACTTCCATTAAAAGTTGCTCAACCTGGACACGAGATTTAATTTAGTTAAGGAGTTTCTAAGCTGTAAGTTTGTTTTATCTGCGTTTTGCTCTGAAGAATATTAGATTTTTCTCTACTGCGTTAGTCCTTCTATCCATTTTATGTGCTACATCCCTACAAAAAAGTGTTTTTTTTTTCTTTTAACATTACCAAGTATAATTCAGTTGCGTGGTAAATGTTTTCATATTCATAAAATTATACTCTCGTCAGGATTATTATTGCTTATAAAGAGATGTCCATAGCTTACGTAGCTATGGTAGGAGGGATTGATTCCATTTGAATGTTGAGTTTAGCTCCAGTTCAACTTCCTTTTATTGCATCGTCTGGTATCTGACGCTGTCTCAGGCTTGACTCCTGGAATCTGGAGTCATGTTCGTCTGAAGAGATCCAAAGAAAGTCGGCGACGAAGAAGCTCAAAACGAACCTTTACATCGTTTTTGACATCAGATAAATAATTGAAGTGGTAGGCTCATCGTCTCATGTTACAATTTGAGACATTGAATTTTATAAGTGTTCAGTATCTATTTTAATAACCACGACCAGGACTTTTAAACATATTTTATTTATTAAAAATAAAACTAATACAATGATAAATTAATAAAGGGGGCAGTGTTAAGGGGGCTGGCCCAGTAAAAAAAAATTTTTTTGCAATTTTTTTTTATATTTTTTAATTTTTTCTTGTTTATTTACAATTAATTTGATGTAAATATCATGGGCATACGATTTTTTTTGGCTGAGTTACAGGTAAAAGTGTAAACGTATGTCAGACAAGACTTTGTTTTGATTCTATTTTCCAGTCTTTTATACCAACAAGCAGTTGCTTCAAACAGTCTTGGGACTTTTAAACATAAAAACACTATCCCCAAAGCCATCATGCTGGAGATAAAACCAATATTTGTAGACCTAACAATGCCAAACCTCCTCCAAAGATGTCTTATGGGAAAAACACAGAACTCCAACGAAAGTTTCAACAGTATTTTGTGGTCACTGTGTCCTAAAAAAGGATTTGCAGGAAGGGATATTGTGGAAATAGCTGCTCATGAAGCTTCCCTGATATTTAATGAAGGGAAAAGTCAAAGTCAAAAGTGCTAGACCACTTGAAAATCAAACCCGGAAAACACTTCAACAGCTGCATGGAGACTTTTGACGTTCGACGAGTGCGCGACGCAAATAAAAGAACTATGTTGGCAAGTCTGGAAGAAAGGAGAGCAAGGAGAAGGCTTAGAATAGAAAAGGAAAGTCAAGACAAGGAAAAGGAAGGTGTTTCTTATGCTGCTGGAGGATTTTAGAGTACCATTTTAGTAAATTTATCAATAAAATATGTTTGTTTGCGATTTCCCGAAACATTGTTTTTTTCCTATTATTTACATCATAACTCCAAAAGTATTGGAGCAATCTTCACCAAATTTTCACCAGATCTTCATTTTAGCTGTGTAAATGGCTTGAACTAAAATTAAAATGGTGAGTAAAGTATTTCTTATATTCCAAGCCTATTTACCTTCTAAAAAGTCAATTTTTTTGGTAAAACTACTTTAAAATTCGGTAATTTTTTTTATTTGTACATTTTTTTTATATATTTTTAGTTCAGGCCAAGAAACTATTGCCTAGGAACAAGATACATTTTATTTTGTGAAATTATCTCATAAGGTAGGTAGATTATTTATCATGTTAAAAACCATTAGACTAAAGATTTTTTTTGCAAAAAAAACAAAAATTAAAAAAAAAATAATAAATTTTATATTTACAATTTTGTTTTTTTCTTAAGTGTGTATAAAAAGTCTATTTTGACTTAACCTGAAAGTTTCAAACAAATTGGGCAATATTTGACTGAATACAAAATTGTTTTCCAAAACCATGCAAACGTGATTGTGATACTGGGCCAACCCCCCTGAAGACACTATCTGTCCGAAAACTATCATCTACTACTATCTCAATAAACTATCATCTACTACTATCTCAATAAACTACCATCTACTACTCTCTCAATAAACTATCATCTACTTCTATCTCAATAAACTATCATCTACTATTATCTCAATAAACTATCATCTACTACTATCTCAATAAACTATCATCTACTACTCTCTCAATAAACTATCATCTACTACTATCACAATAAACTATCATCTACTACTATCTCAATAAACTATCATCTACTACTCACTCAATAAACTATCATCTACTATTATCTCAATAAACTATCATCTACTACTATCTCAATAAACTATCATCTACTACTCGCTCAATAAACTATCATCATATACTACTCTCTCAATAAACTATCATCTACTACTCTCAATAAACTATCTCTATTACTCTCTCAATAAACTATCATCTACTACTGTCTCACGGTCCAATAACACTATCCTGAAGAGCATACCCAACAAAAATTCTTTGGAGAGTCCAGAAAAGAAATCTCCAAAAAAACTATACCAAATGGCTCAAATATACTTTCTCATTAAACTCAATAAACAGTGCATGGTAAACAATGTCAGATTCCTTATTTATCTCACAGAGAGGTAATTTTTGCTCATTTTGATTGAACCAAAGCCACAGCTTTTCGAAAAAAATAAAGAAACAGCGGAAATGTGAAGAAATTATGAAACCCAAATTAAGATCAATTAAGCACATTATATTATTGTTTTCAACAACAAATTACAGAACAGTAATGAACTAAATTATTGTACTGTAATATAATAACGCACATTAAATTCTATGTTATGCAGGAATAAGCAAATATGTAAAATATTTTTGAAAAAAGCATGTTTTCAGAATGGGGATAGCTGCAATAATCTTCAAATCTGTCGTGAAGACACTGATACATATAGGAGTAGAACAAGAAAGTCAAGATACAGGGATAGCTCAAACCTTATTCTTTAACGAATAAAGAAGGCAAGGAAAAAACTGAGGAGAAGCGGTTCAAAATGTTTAAATGTAAAGACCCATTAAGTAACACCTTAATTGAAAATTATTAATAAAAGAAGAACGGTGGAAACTAAAGCTTTCTATGTCAACCCAGTACCAAATCGCAAATCACTGAAATTAATTGACGCTAATCATGAACATCCTAAGAAGGTAAATACTTCAATAGACAACCACTTTACTTACAAACGCAAGCCCTTTTTTACAGTTATTAACTGCTGCAGGGCAGGCCTCCCTTATCGTATCAGTTTTGAGGAAGTCCAGTATCGTGTTTAGTTTCTGGTTGGAATTAACAAAGTTAAGAAGAGTTTTTATGATACTTTACACTGAAATGGAGTGTTTAAGTGAACAAGAGCGTATTATGATCATGATGATGCGAGGCTATGGAGACCGGGTGAGATCTTATGATGAAGTAAGGAATTTAATTAATGATTCTTATCCGAATCTAAACCCTATGTGCAAATCAGGCGTTCTAGAATGGTGTCCCGAGTTCCATCCGTCCATCTTTATCCATAAAAAACTAAACTAAAACATACTTTGAACTCACACTGTACATCAGTTTAAACGTCAATACCTTTTTATGATAGATAACATGGTTTGAAATGTAAAAACACAATTTATACGTACAGTACATATTTAAATTGTAAAAATACATTCCCATTCTCAATGTAAAATATATTTAGGAAGCCTATTTTATAATCTATAAATTCAACCAATACAAATATTGATAATATGACTTGTAGGCATTCTCTACAGCAATTTTCTGCTAAATGTCTTTAAAATAACGTAATTTTCTTATTTTTATGTGTTATCGGGTGGGCTCCAATTATATTGAACTAAGTTATGACGATTTTTTGGAACACAAAATAAGATCAATGTGCTGTCAGAAGGCTGCCAAACCTGCAGTGTTTAATGTTTTAACATATTAAACATATTCCGGGGGAGTGCCCTCGGACCACAGCCTCACTGGGAGGTGTAGAAAATTCCCAAAATTCTTCGGTTATGGTAACCCCCCTCCCCACCAATAATATCCCGTGTCTTAGATACGCCTATGCCTAACAGCTTAAGTAGCCTGCCATCGTTGAGTGATGTACAAAGTCACTGTATCACTGAACGATGGCAAATTTTCGGAAAATTCCTGTTTCCTTCGAAATCATTCATCGCTAAAAACCACTGCAAACAAAGAGTTGAGTGGTTTGCTCTTTTACCGATTTATTATTTCCACCTATACTGTTTATTTAGCTTTGACGTGATTTTACAAAATCTCAGTTTTCCTATTAAGATTTTATGTGTGGATTACTTCTAAAATCTTTCACTTTTAAACCGGCTACTTCATTATTTATCTATAATATTTTTGTCTGGGTATAATTTTTTGTGAAACTTATTTCAGTGAACCTACCACACAAATCTCGCAGTTGCAGCATGTGTGACTCTTCACCCCCTCTGGGGAACGTGCTGTAAAGAATTGATAATTGATATGTGCACAATCATAAGTCGGTTGGCCAGTTCATCTGAGATGTCTCGAACAAAATCGCTGTGATATAAAAATAGCCAATGATCCATGAAAGCGGCACCTTTTCGAAGTGTTGGAGAGAAAGTTACGTGACTTAGTTACATGAAGCATGTAATAGCTACAAAACATGTTAAATAAATCCGCTCGTCGTTGAAGTTCACTTATCTGGCAATCTGAAAACCTCATATGCCTTGTGGTAATAATAAACCACGATATTTTCGATAAGATATAGCCATTAGTAACAAAACATGCGTGTCAATAAAATTATGGAGAAGAGAAGTTTTAAAGTATACATGGAAATCGGTAATGCAGTATTGTGTGTTTCTCCAAATGGTTATTCGTCAAAAAGAAAACTTTAGGATTCTGGTTCACCTATCAAATTCAATGAATATATATATATATATATATATATATATATATATATATATATATATATACTAGCTGTTTCCAGCGGCTTCTCACGCTTTTCGTCAGCTTTGCCCGTATATGAATTATATTTACAGCGCCGATGTAGAGTTTGTCTTGTTGCCATGATCAAGAAAATCTGTCAAAAGTGTACGTTTGTAGACGAAATTGTACACGTACATGTACTTTTGTTATAAAGTGGTCTAACACTCAAGCTTTAAGTTCAACAAAAACATTATTTTAAAGACAAATATACGTCAAAACTTAGCGCCTTCAAATAGTGTTTGGCTATTTAACGTACGTAACTGTCTCGTCATTGCAATTTATAATGTGCAGGCGCTTTTAAAACTTGCAGCGCCGCCTGTTGGCGAGTTACATTGGACATAGCATATAAACCTTCTCCGTGGAAAAATACATATACATACAAAATTTCATAATGATCGGTCAAATAGTTTACGATTCCATAAAGGACAAACATTCATTTATATATATATATAATATGAATCTCACCGGCAAGTGAGAGATCCGGGTTCGACTCCCGGCGGAGCAAGTAATTTTTGCGATTCAATGTTTATTGAAATTAAATAAGGCAATTGCCATTTATACAATTTAATGTAAATAAAAGTCGTTTGACAGGTATTTGGGCTTCCGATCATATGTTAGTTTGCTTATTTAAACGCATATGTGACAGATACGGCCAAATACAAAATAATTGAATCGGAAAAAGTAAGCGCTCTGTGGTGTAATGGTAGCACATTCACCCGGCAAGTGAGAGATCCGGGTTCGACTCCCGGCGGAGCAAGTAATTTTTGCGATTCAATGTTTATTGAAATTAAATAAGGCAATTGCCATTTATACAATTTAATGTAAATAAAAGTCGTTTGACAGGTATTTGGTCTTCCGATCATATGTTAGTTTGCTTATTTAAACGCATATGTGACAGATACGGCCAAATACAAAATAATTGAATCGGAAAAAGTAAGCGCTCTGTGGTGTAATGGTAGCACATTCACCCGGCAAGTGAGAGATCCGGGTTCGACTCCCGGCGGAGCAAGTAATTTTTGCGATTCAATGTTTATTGAAATTATATATATATATATATATATATATATATATATATATATATATATATATATTGCTTCAATGTACATATTAACACAGATTTATGCTTCAATTGCAATTGACAGGAAAATGTTATCTGTAATTCTATTTGAAACAATTGTGGGAGTCCGATGTAAATTACTCCAAAACAATGGCGATCAGAAATAAACAGAAACATTTGCCTTGGTTGCGAGAAATAAAACTTCATCTGATGAATTATTCATGGATCAATAATTTGCATTCAGATGTAGATTTTCATTTGGTTTTGTTTTGATTATTTATCACGATTAATTATATAGCTACTTTAATTTGGATATACACTGTACGTTTTAAATCACAGTAAATTATGGTGCAACCTATGCATTAACATTAGACTGATAGTGAGTTTTTACGTGCTCCCTATTATAAATTTTGTAACTAATTAACGAAATATATAACAAGTTATAATTTACTATAACCGCATGAGCGTTTTCAAAAAATTTGTTTTTTAGAACAAAATATGAGTTCAGACGACAAAAATGCGTGTAGAATATTTTACAAGCTGAAAAAACATTAAACATGAATAATTCGTATATATAAGTTGTTATAAATTTTGTGAATTGCATAAGAAAAGACCGCACATCTTCCGAACTTATTATTATACTTATTATGACAACCCATAATATTGAAATCAAGTTTCAAATATTTTTTAAGCTGGAAATCGCAAATAATTTGAGAGGTTAAAATGCAAGTACGAGAACCACACATAAAGGGACCGAAATAATTTCGTTAGTTGATTATTTGCGGTTTCAAGTGTTTATCGGCGAGAGGTTTTGAATTAATTATGCCAATTCTATGAGATGTTTTGTATTTGTAAAGTTCTATGCCCTGTTGTGTTGAAATTTTCAAATTCATCTGATTGTAGTGGAATGTTAATTTTGTTTTTATCAGATTAAATTTTCATAGTAATTCATAAGAATTAAAATATATAAAAATATATTTTTTTAGAACTATCTTGAAGATGTTTACGCTGAAACCTAAAAGCACCTGCTTGTGATTTCAGTGAGACCATACAAATTTATGTTTGATAAATAATAAATTGTGGTTGTTTTTTTATAAAGTAGGCACTGTGTTCGGTTTATTTTAATTTTTCAACTCGAAATAATTTCATTTCTCCATTAAGGACGCGCACCTGACCAAAACTAAGGATGTACACAAATTTTAATTATGTTCGTAATGAAATGGACATTACCAGCTAAAAATACTCGTGCTTCACTAAGTAAAGGTTCATTACGTAAGTGACGATTGAGTTTTATTTCGTTCACTTACAGAAATATGGACTTCCAATAGTGAAAAGCTGGGTAAAAAGCAACCTCATGAACAATGTTTATATATATATATACTCTGTCAGGAGAGCTTACACGTTAACAAGGAAAATAAAGATGACAGGGTATAAGCAGTCAATCCTGTTTAAACTGAAAGTGGTTGTAGCATGGCACGGAACTCTAGGTAGAACAATTCTATTCCCGCACCACTGTCTGTGAACAATGTTTTTTCGTATACTCTGTCAGGAGAGCTTACACGTTAACAAGGAAAAATAAAGATGACAGGGTATAAGCAGTCAATCCTGTTTAAACTGAAAGTGGTTGTTAGCATGGCACGGAACTCTAGGTAGAAACAATTCTATTCCCGCACCACCGTCTGTGAACAATGTTTTTTTCGTTTACTCTGTCAGGAGAGCTTACTCGTTAACAAGGAAAAATAAAGATGACAGGGTATAAGCAGTCAATCCTGTTTAAACTGAAGTGGTTGTTATGGAATCTAGGTGACAATTCTATTGATCTGTGAACAATGTTTTTTCGTTATACTCTTGGTTAACAAGGAAAATAAAGATGACATTCCTGAACTGGCATGGGACGGAACTCTAGGTAGAACAATTCTATTCCCGCACACCACCGTCTGTGAACAATGTTTATATGTAAAGCTTTAACCTTTAGTCGCGTGCCACTGCATCGTTTCGGAGGAATCAGATTAAGCAAAAGTATTACTGGAGCAGCAACTTTCAATTGAAGGGCTGTATCAAATCCCAGGCCTTTACAAAACCATGAGATCTTCTGAACAATGCTTTCCTGTTCCAACCCTCTTCCACAACAAAACCAGAACCCACAGATTCATATTTTACTACCTCAGTAGGAAGTAGGCCCAATAAAGAATCATTATACAAGCCGTTATGTCATGTTTGGTGATATAATCTACCCTAAAGTCATTCAATATTATTATTGTTTATGGTTACATTGGAAGTAAACCGTTTAACAATTTAAATGATTGACGGCTGTACATAGTCGTAGATTGTTTGAAATTTTAATTTACCATTTTACTGCACTAAGAGGAAGGTAAACTGGAACAAACCCAACATGCACATCAAATCGACTATAACTACGTTATGTGTATAAAACTTGATTGCTCCACCATGGATTGGGATCCTTTCTGAAAGATCGTAGTGCACTCAGTTGTGCACCTGATGAGACAATGAGAATACCTCTTCACCTAGTTTACACTATGTTACATAGTTTATGTGTATCTGATGTCGAAACGACGCAAGGAGTTCGTTTTGAGCTTCTTCATCGCAGACTTTTTTTGGATTTCTTTAGTCGAACATGACTCCCGAATCCAGGAGTCAAGTCTGTGAAAGCGTCAGATCCCTGACGCTGCTCTGGAACAAACTCAACATTCATATAAGTCAACCCTTCCCGCCATATCTACTTTATGTGTAAGATACTCACATGTATAATAAGTCATAGAGGAAAGTAGAGACAAAAATCGACCAGCACCTACTTACTAGATGAGCTCTACTCACTAGCGCGGTCCAGGCTCAAGTTTATGTGTATGTGTGTGCAGTGAATTGATACATTTAGAGCATTTGTAGGGTTTTAAGTAACAAAATTTAGTAACGTACCTACATGGCCTAATTTGTCTGTATTCGTAAAACGTGCTTGTACACTTATCGTGTTTAGCTTAAGTTCTTTTTGATGCTGAATCCAGTCTTTCAGCCCTCCAAAGCGTGAAGTAGGCGTGTGGAGTATAGAGAATGGTAACAGTATCGGTAACAGAGCTATGTATAAGGGCTAGACTTCCATCGTTCCCAACAATCTCAGTCAGACAATGCGGTTCATCTCATCTGGTTTAACAATCTATGGAACATGTGGAGTATAATTCATCTGGGATAACAATCTATGGAACGTGTGGAGTATATCTCATCTGGAATAACAATCTATGATACATGTGGAGTATATCTCATCTGGGATAACCAATCTATGATACATGTGGAGTATATCTCATCTGGGATAACCAATCTATGATACATGTGGAGTATATCTCATCTTGGATAACAATCTATGATACATGTGGAGTATATCTCATCTGGGAAACCAATCTATGATACATGTGGAGTATATCTCATCTGGGATAACAATCTATTATACATGTGGAGTATATCTCATCTGGGATAACAATCTATGATACATGTGGAGTATATCTCATCTGGGAAACCAATCTATGATACATGTGGAGTATATCTCATCTTGGATAACAATCTATGATACATGTGGAGTATATCTCATCTGGGATAACAATCTATGGAACGTGTGGTGTATATATCATCTGTGATAACAATCTGTGATACATGTGGAGTATATCTCATTTGGGATAACAATCTATGATACACGTGGAGTACATCTCATCTGGAATGACAATCTATGATAAATGTGGAGTATATCTCATCTGGGATAACAATCTTTAATACATGTGGAGTATATATTATCACGGAAAACAATCTATGATACATGTGGATTATATCTCATCACAATTAGTTCGTGAATATTTTTAGACTCATATGTGGCGCCATTAACGCCATTTTCATTATATTATAAGTTTTCTAAATGCCAGATATTTTTGTAATTCTTTGACAAATATTTGTGATCATATTTAACCTCTAGATGCAACAACTATATTATATCTATATATATATATATGCCTCCTCTTGATCTACTCGAAGACTAGTGTTAAGTTATGAGTGTAAAGTTCTACTAAAGAAAGAAGTATAATTATAGTCATTGTGAGATGATGTAAATGCAACATTAATTCAATGGAGAAAGGACAAGGTCTTTTTAACTAAATGTCGTTACAAAATTAACAACGTATTTATTAATCTCAGGATTTATTATTGAGTAAATTTTAATACACTTTCTGGGAATTGTTTTTCGATTCAATCTATATATTTAAACCCTGCCTAACTCGTCCATTCGTGTAGAAAATTACTTAAATCTACTTTGAAGAGGGAATCAATTCCAAACTTGCCTTCTTTATATTTCCCAAAATATCACATAATCAACAGATTACTAGATTTATTTATAGACTAAGTATATTTAAAAATTAATATTTTAGATAGATTGTTTCAGTTGAAACTAATAATCAAACAACGAACTCGCGCGTTAGCATGGAACTAACTCTACCTACTTACAGCTATTGTGGTCTCCTATCACAGTTTGTGGCGTACAAACAGCTAACTGTGCCAAACCCCAACACAAACAGACAAACACCTGAGCAAACCTTGATCGTTGTGGGAGAGTAACGATGTAATTACCGGTATGAATACTAATTGTGCGTACGAGTATAGTTCATTTACCGAAGAAAGACACGGACGTTGAATCTTTGAACTCGCATTACCTTTGTTTCCCGCAAGTTTAATCACAATAATTTACGTCTACAGTTCAATTAGAAACAGACATCTCAACTTTTGAATTATTTCCCCTATGATCAATATCATAGTCGAGTAACGAGTAAATGCAATGTTCTAAAAATGCAAAAGTTCTATAACATGCAATAGAATAGCAAATGTTTATGATGATATTCCATTTTATTGCACTTTGCAGGTAAGCGACGCTCACACGTAAATTGTGTGAACTGCTTAGTTCACAATATAAACCTTCTTGTTAAATCTGCTCTCCTGACTTATAGAATAAACCAAAAGTTATGTTCTGTTACCACATGATCTAAGAAATAGTTTTACTTTTTAATTCAAGAGAACAAATCTTAATACTTTAGTACAATGTGAAATTTCTAACTCGACATTCCATGGGTGCGGGCCAACGACATGCACCTGATAAGGAATTTCTTTGTAGGTATTTTGGAGGTGCAAGGCACGTGAATGATCTAATAAAACTTACTATTATTAATTATAGTATATCCTCGGTTTAACATTTCAGTGCCACGCGTGAAATTGACATGTTATACGCATAACGATGCAAAGGGTATTATTTTGTACGTTGTATAACCTTCTAATATTATTTAACCCTTTGAGTGCCAAACACTTTTGAGAGGGTGGTGCTGTCAGTGCCAAGCATTAGTGTTCAGCCAAATAATCCATAACTTTAAAAATAATAAACATATTGAGATGATATTTCTTTTATTATGTAGAAGGAAAACTAGGCTATAACTTGTAATATTTATTTGAGTAATAAAACACGTTAAAACTTTTAAATAAAAAGAAATAATACAAACAAAATATTATTTTATTTAATTTTAAAATGTTTTAATAACAAAATTTCAATGTTATAATCTAAATTTATATGTAAGTACCATTTTTATGTCTTCCTTATGTACGTAAGAACAAATACTCGTATACCAAATTTCAAAAAAACTAAGTATCTATGTAAGTGAGTTTATGTTTTTTTTTATAGTTAAGTTTTTATTCTTTATACTTGGTATTTGTGAAATGTTACAAAAAAATAATTTTAATTTTTCAAAAATAAACTAAATTTGATTATTTTTGTTTTTTTTTTTGTTGGGGGGGGAAGTGGGATATGACATATAATGTTTATTCAGGTGATAAAATCTGTTGAAAGTTTTAAATTAAAATCTTTTTTTTAACTTGTATTTAAAAAAATTTAAGTGTCGATAACAATATTGTAATGTTTATTGCAACTTTTTCACTGTTCTTTATATAAATAGGAACAAGTGCAACTTACTAAGTTTAAAAAAAAAAGTAAGTATCTGTAATACTGAGTATGACGTTTCTTATACATTAGTGAAAACTACTGAAAATCTACACTCGTATAAAAATCAAATCAATATGGATAATCTATATTTATTTGACTTATTATGTGTACAATGCCATGTGTTTTTTGTTCCTGTTATTTGTTGAAGTAATTTTATATTATTTATTTTAAAATGTCCTTTACCTTAAAAAGAACAACCCTTAAAACTCGTATATTCTCTTTAACGTATGGTGAATAAATTTGTGAAAATATGATTATACAAATTTTACTTGGGTTACAACGTGATGGTACGCCTGAGTATTGTTTCATTCGATATGAGCACTACTGAAATGGAGCACTATGAGCACTACTGTGGATATTTGAAGGTGACAAGCTTTTATCATGGCATTATCGAAGTACGATGATGTCAGTGCTTCAAACCAGATAAAACATTTCGGCAATTTCATAGACATCCGATTCCCTTTTGAAAAGTTCAAAACAAATCAAAAATACATGGATTAATGGTGGTATTTAAAACCAAGATAGGTTTTACCATACGATTTTCGTGTGAAGAAAAGGGAATTTAATTTTTTGAAAATTATAACAAATTTTACAAAAACGTCATGAGTCGCAAAAGCTTGTCGTAAATATAAATGCGAAACCACTGCAACAACTCCTGGAACATCATAAATACATCAAAGGATTTAAATCGTCAAAATATCAAAATTTTCAAAAATCATAATCGAGACAAGTTAGTTAAAGATCCGTTAGAAATATCTATCAACAAGTTGTTTTTCTTCTGTTGCGTTGCCCGATCCATCATTTACATCGCCCCTGAGTTATAAACTACTTTTTACTTCTATTTGCACAATTTGGCAAAGCTGCTGGTTCGCTGTCTTTCTTTTTCTTTCAAAATGTTTTTAACACTTAATAAAAAGTATTAATATTAAATAGGATTTTCTCATGATAATGAATATTTAAAATTTATTTTTAGTGGGACAAGTAATGGTTATGAAAAATGTTAGCAGTTACCAACTATATGTTTAATGTTTACAGAAACATTACTTTAAATTGTCCGATTTGAATTATTTTTGCATATTCATATGTATTGACAGTGAAACTATTACTGTATTGTTATCTTGGAAAGAAGTGAAAATATGCTTAGCATATTTCTATATCTTTCCAAAGCTATTTATTGTGTGTTGCATGAGATATCGTTGCATCAGTTAAAAGCATGTGACATTCGAAATCTCCCACACTCATTGATCTCGTGTTATCTCGGAGATAGTATATATATGATATCGAGTATTGTATCGAATAAATTAAAACTTATGCTTGGAGTGCCGCAGGGTTCGATTCTGAGTACAGTATTTTTCTTCAATACGTGAGTAAGATTGAAAGGTTGTGCAATTCGCGGTTGATATGACTCTTCAGTCATATCAATATATCAAGATATATCAAATATTTTTCATAAGAGGAATTTAAAATTATTCATCGTTATCGAATCTTACATTAAAATTTTTGCAAATCGCTGTTTGACCTGGAAAGTGTTCTAAAGTTACTTCAGGCATTCATACTAGTAGCCTACGGAGTTCTCTCTTACGTAACTTGGAAAATGTTCACTGCAAGTCTTGAGAATGGCGTACTTTGGCCTAATCCATCCTCAGTTGACTTATAGGATACGACTTTAGGACCCTTGTGCTAAATCCAATTTATTAACAGAGTATTTGGGCTACAAAAAACGAACTGTTCGAATCATTTCAAAATTTAAACCCAGTTATGGAAACTAACATAGAGTGGTGACAAACGCCTGTTGGTGTACCAAGCTTATTACTTGGTAGACGAGTTTGTGGAAAAATAATTAATGAACAATTGAGTCTGTTAAAATCTGTTTTCCAATCTACATTCCTGTCAAAATGGGCATTACTCAGAAGCTTGTATGTGCAGGCGTGTATCATCGTTCATTATGTCCAATCTATCCATACGCCGGAGCTTGTAATTTCCCTTACACACGACATAAATATGTCATCGACATCAGTATTCAGTAAATAACCCTTGCACAATCTCTCTCATTACATTTTCCAGTGATTCTAACATCCTCTCTTTAGCCTTGATACGTACGTATTCATTTTATTGAGCAACTTACTATATTTTAATAAAATATGAGTTATAAATCAGTTTGACTTATGAGGTTTTTCTGTAACGGAACAATCAAAAGAGCAAAAACCAGTTCAGAACATACTAGGAGATGTATAAGGATATATCTACAATATTATATGTGACCTAATATTTTTAAGAACTGAAGCACAGATTCTGCAAACACATTCTTGTCCCGCAAAATTGTTATGTGGCTTATTTATTTTATAAATAATTAATTATTCCGAAAGCAAATATTTACGTCTTCAAAACAGCAGAACACGCTGTCTTACTATGACAACATTTTTAATGGAACTCTACGATAAAATATTCATGGTGAGGGAAGATATTGAGCTAATTATTCTTCTGACAAGAAATAGGTTTTCAAGAAATTTGGAAAAGGTAAAGATAGTCATATACATATTATTCTAATGACTGGTTCAGTACACATTATACTCATGCACCGTCGTGTCGGTGTACAAACCTACCCTTGCTAACAGCGTTCTACAAATGAAACGTACCTCTTGCAACTAGATATGACCTTGTGTAACGTGCAAGGAATTTACAAGTTAATTTGGTTAGGCCGCGAGCTCAACACAAAACAAGAATTCTCTCAAACATCTTCAACAAAATATAATCTTTGTATAGATGAAAAGTATCATCCTATTCATTAAGAAATTTAAAAATATATTCTCGTCAAAATAACTATGCAACTTAATTTAAGTCTCTTAATAATTTGGAAATTGAGCACAATGTATCCAGACGATCGTCTGCAAGGAGGTTTAAACGAGCAGGTCTTATGCAAGTGCAACAAGCAGGGATACAGTTACAAGTGTACCAGTACAAATGTCACAAATATCAATAATCAGATTAATAAGCAATAATGAATTATACAACCATCACGGCAGCCAGCTAACCTTTCGTGGAAGCTGCAAAGCACATATTATTAGCTATAAGTGCAATGCTCATTGGGCAGAGTCGTCCACTACGTTAAAAAAAGTCAAGCAGTTGGTAATTTGAGCCTGAATTGCACTGTTTATTAATATACAGTGAGACTATTTAAAAATGTTTCAAACGGTTGATGGAAATGTATTAATTGGACACCAGGCCAACTTAGCACTATCATACTGTCGCAGATTTCATTATAAAATTTACATTACGTTATTTTCGGATTATTTACAGAGACTTGAAATTAGATGAAAATATTAACCCGTTTAATAATGACTAGAATCTTGTGATATATGTAAGACGCCATTATTACAGGCCAACTTCTCACTAGCGAACTACACATAATCCATTAAAATTAATGTTAATCGTAAGTTTACGATATTTTAGGTTAGTTTGCAGAGATTTTAAATTAGTTTTGAATTTTAACTTATTCAAATATGACTAGAAACTTTTTTGAATTATGTATGACACCATAATTTAAGGCCAACTACACCCTAGTGAACTGTCACAGAATTCATTATAATCTTATTTTACGTTATTTTAGGTTTATTTAGAGAGATTTAATATTAGTTTAAAATATTAATCCCCGAGATATGATTCGAAACTTTTGTGATATATGTTTGACGCCTTTTTTGCAGGCTAACTTCACCGTAGTTAACAGCCACAGAAATTATTTTAATCTTTATTTTACGTTATTTTAGGTTTATTTACAGATATTTAACATTAGTTTAGAATATTAACCCGTTTTGATATGACCCGAAACTTTTGCGATATATGTTTGACGCAATTTTTGAAGGCCAACTTCACATTAGTTACACTACGTTTCGAGATCTGTAATCTGACCTCTTCTTCAGGTAAATAACTAACCTAACACATACTTAAACTAGGTTAAAATAAACTAATCATACCGGAGCGTTGTGACATGCCTGTCAGGAATCACAACCACCATGTTGTGTGTCAAATTCACTAACTCTAAAACATGCAGTTAATTGAAATAGAACTAAACACAACACTAATTAGTTAAACAGAAATACAGAATACATGCCACAATACGTCTGCATTTGTTTATTACACGGTATACACCATTTTACATAAATTTGTGCAAAAGCTGATGGCCAATAAGAACAATAAAGTCAAAAAACAATAAAGTTGTGCGTGTGAATATTGTATTTAAAGCAACATCTGAACTTAATAATATAATAAATAACTTATGAGATTTAAATACTTTGTAGCGCAACAAGGAGGCAAAAATAACTAATATCGACATGCAATAGAGAAATATAACAATAAATACAATATTTATAGGCTACATGGCCGATGTTCCTCTGATGAAGCCTAAACCTTTTACCTCCTATGTTCCTTCGCCTGACTTTCGTCGATGTAACTTGGATGGCGTTTTGGAGGATCTGTCACGAACATCTCTTCCTCCTGCATTCACATTCGATGTCAACATGTTGTTTGAGTTTTTTACCCACCAGCTCAAGACAATCGTATTTCGCCATACTCCCATGAAGAAACCCCACTCCTCGGTATTTCCTTGTTGGTTTACTAAGGAGCTCAAGGATCTTGTAATAAGGAAAAAGATATTGCATAAAGAGTACAAACGGACTCATAAATTGGCGGTCTATTTCGAATTTTCCAGAGTTAGAAGATTGTGCCGTGATATGTCAAAGCAGTGTTACATGGACTATGTTCGACACGTTGAGAATGTCATCCCAAATAACCCGAAAGTTTTCTGGAGTTATGCGAGGAATTTAAGAAGACAGGAACCTCTGCCATCCAAACTAATTCTTGATGATGTATCTTCATCTAACCCTGACCAAATGTCTGATATGTTTGCAACCTTTTTTTCCTCAGTGTACTCTCCTACATCATGCCTGGCTGTGAACTATGAATTACCTTCGTATTCATCGATAACTAGTTTCTCCTTCTCCTACGACGAAGTCAAGAAAGAACTCCTTTCCTTGGACACTAATAAGGGATGCGGACCTGATTTGATACCGCCTAATGTTTTGCGTCATTGCTGTGAGCTGGTAGCTGGCCCCATTCTCACTCTGTTCAATTTATCAATAAAAACTGGAGTCTACCCGCGAGTTCTTAAGCAAGGATATGTTATTCCTATTCATAAGAGCGGCTCCAAGGAAGATGTTAAAAACTACCGTCCCATCACCATTAAGCCTGTATTAGCTAAACTGTTCGAAAGATTAGTTCTCAAGAGAGTTGCCCCGTTTTTTTAAAAGTATCACTGTCCCCAACCAGCACGGGTTTATCCCCTCACAAATCAACAGAGACTAACCTTCTGACATTCCAAAATCATGTTGCATCGTCATTTGACGATGGAAGGCAACTTGACGTCATCTACCTGGATTTTTCCAAAGCCTTCGACAAGGTTAGTCATACACATCTCATAGCTAAACTCAAAGCCCTAGGAGTTACTGGGTCTTTACTCAGTTGGTTCTCTAGTTACCTTGATGATCGTCAGCTCCAGGTCAGATTCTCTAACTGCCTTTCCTCTGAGTTTTCTGCCACGTCGGGAGTTCCTCAAGGATCTCACCTTGGGCCTATCCTCTTTCTTGTTTTCATCAACGGCATTTTGGAACATTCTTTGATTGAATATCTACTATTTGCTGATGACATCAAAATCTTCAGGAAGATTGAAAACTTGGCGGACTGTGTGTTGCTCCAGGAATGTCTCGACTGGGTGCTTCGGTGGTGTGAGTTCAACTCCATGTCCCTGAACATAAAAAAGTGCATATGTGTGACATTTCATCGTACAAAAACTCCTATTCTCTTTTCCTACACCTTGGAGGATGAAATCTTGGAACGCCGCTCCACTGTGCGTGATTTGGGTGTACTTCTGTCACATGATCTTAGCCCTGAGCAACATGTACTTGATGTGTGCAAGAGAGCCCAGAGAAATCTTGGTTTCCTTTTTCGATCTACCAGAGGCATGACTAGCACTACGGCACTCAAGATGTTGTATTCCTCTCTCGTAAGATCCACTCTTGAATACTGCTCTTCTGTGTAGTCTCCGCATCAAGCTACTTTCCAGGCAGAGCTCCGGAAAATTCAGGACCGCTTTTTGCGAATGGTTGGTGTGAGACTGGGTTTTGCTTACTGGGATGCTCCTATTTTGGCGATTGGTCAGTCTCTGTCTCTTCACGCACTCTCTACCAGGAGAAGTGTCCATGATGTCCTATTCCTGTTTAAGCTGCTGAACAACTTGGTGGATGCTCCAGAACTACTTGCCTTGATCTCCTTCAGATGCCCCACTGCTCTAACTAGGTCCAGGGAGCTTTTCGTCCGTAAGCACGTGGACACCAATTATCGGGCCAACTTTTTCAGCAACAGAGTCCATCATTTGGGTAATTTGGTGTGCCAGCATCTGGACTATTTCGCATGTAGCTATTGCTTTTTTAGAAATAGTCTTTTCACCATGCTCAATGATGCTTAATTTATTTATTTTTTATGTTATTATTTTTTTCTAATAGCTTGGTGGTAAATTGAACTTATTTGTTTTGTACTTTTTTAATGAATTAATAATTGTTTCTAAAATTGCACTGCTGAATGTGATTGTACATTGTTAATTGCCTGATTTCTTGTAACTGTATAGACTTTTTCAAGTAGATCTGCTACTTTATTTCTTGTTGTTTGTTATTTGCTCTAAATTTATCTAGTTAATTCTTAAATGTTTATCATTGTTTTTCTTTTATCTTGTTGTTGTTGTTATTGTTGTTGTTGTTTTTGTATTATACTCAAGTTATATTAGTTTTCGAGTTGGTTAGTGTTATTTATGATTTGTTATTTTTTTATACTTATTGCATAGTCAAAACTAACACACCATGTTTTATTGTAAATTTGTTCGATTATGCTGTCTGTCTTGAATTAATTAATTTGTATTATTCTTATAAAAAATTGTTGTCCGTTGATAAATAAATAAATAAAAGAGCACAACAATAGATAATCCAATAATTTACAACTAAGATAATAAGTTACAACACTCCCAACAAGAATTGACATGCACAACACTCCTAACGAGAAAGACATGCACAACACTCCTAACGAGGAAAACATGCACTGGCTCAGAAGTGAGGGGAGTCGTCGGCCCCAACACTATATCACAACATTCTCAACATTTAAATACAACCTAATGGTTAAAGAACAATATTGGGGATAGAATATTTTTTATTAAGTGCATGTTTTAGAGTTAGGTAGTGAAGTTAACACACAACATGGCGGTTTTTATTTCTGACTTAGGCGTGCCACAACGCTCTGGTATGATTTGTTTATTTTAACCTAACCTACTTTATAATTATGTATTAGGTTAGTTATTTACCTGAAGAAGAGATCAGATTGCAGATCTCGAATCGTAGTGTTACTGATTTTTTGTTTCACTGAACGATGGCAAATGTCCGAAAAAATCATGTTTCCTTCGCATTCTGTTTATTAATATCATTCATGAACAGCTTACGATTAATGTTGTGTACCATTGCCACCTGATTGATGTCATGAAACTGGCCTATTAGCAAACAAAATATGAGATGCGCCTATTTTAAGTGCAACCCTACTCCATAAAAATGCTCTTGTAGATATAGCTGAATTGACTAAAAAATTGGACAACATTCATTGTGAAACATTTGAACATGTACTGTACCATTCATTCCTGAAATGGTTCCAGGTGCCTTCCACGTTATTGGGAGGTCATCAATTTGTCGATGATGAAGAGACTGAAATACTTACGTAAACACGTTACAGATGCGATTAGCTTCATCTCCAGTAATTGCATTAAAAACTTCTGATTCTAGGGAGAAAATGTGTTAATAAAAGTGGAGATTATTTTGAAAAATATGATGTGTTCAAAAATAAGTTGTATTCGCTCTACAAACACTAGAAATCTTGTTAATATTTCACTCTCTTTAGCTAACAATTTGGCAGCCTGGATTTCATCCATGAGACTTTTAACTTGTGCTGTGGTTGTCCGTCATTTTTGTTCTTAAAGTAAGATATTGTGGTTAGTATATGAGCATTGGGTGTGATATCTGGCAAGTTCAGGTTAACGGTTAGCAAGAAGGTTGTCTTACTAATGACTAACTGGAAATTCAACAAATGAACTTAAAAGCGCAACTCAAAACATGAAAATCTGCAAGAAAATACCAACCGATCAAGGTGCTAGCCCAACGTAATCAGACCTATCTAAGACTGTGTTAATTTACCCACAAATTTTCCGTGAGTTAGTAATCTGATGTCTCCCGATATTTTTAAAGGTAGTATCACATTACACATAGACGACTATGCCCGTAGTCGGGCAAACGGAGACCATGTTTTCTCTTGTGGGCTCACTTTTATGTGCGCATCCTCTCTCATTACATTATGCCCATAGGACCTATCAGCGGATTGTTTTCTTCTCAGATTCCTCTTATCTTGATTTCCATACAGTCCATACGATTTGAGACTGTGCCCTAGGGACTTCGTTTTAAACATTTATTCAATATTAAATTAACTGGTTGAAATATCCGGATACAGTTTTTAAAAGGTTAAAATTCGAGTTATTTTTCATGTCAGGGAAATTCTTTCTTAGGGGCTGGCAACCTGTAAGGATGGTGGGAAATATTTCATTGGCATTTTACTAGTGTTGTTACAGTTGTTTGAATGATTCAATGTTTTTTTATCACCACGCCAAAGTAATCTAATCTCAAGTTGGTTTGGTAAATTCAAGTAAATTGAATAAATGTGTTGTCATTTTTTATTCGTAAAACTTTAACCTAAGAGACCTGGATTTTGATTTGATTAGTCATAATTGATTATTACGGAATATAATTTGGAATTATCAATTTACTTGACTTCATTTGTGTATTTCTCATCAAATTTAACCTCATCATGACTGAGCCAGCATTTAAGTCTGTTGGAAATGAAAAGGTACTGTAATGACTCATTTAAGTTAGGCTACAATGATATATAAGCATAATTTTGCGATTTAACCATTAGTTCTTATTAACTGTACGAGATAGTTTCTTTTGGATTGAAGATGATTTTACAGGACACATGATTTCAACAAGAATTTTAGGTCCAATTTGCATTGTAGATAAGAAAAAAATGTCATGTAGGTAAACTAGCTACCAGTATTTAAACCTCAAGTATAACACCATTTAATTAGCATGTAATCGTTTTTTAGGCTAGGTTGATTCCCAGGTGTTGAACAAGAATCAGCTTTAGGGTACGGTCCAATAAGCGGACCCGGTTTTTTATATCGAAATTGGCAAACAATATTACTTAATCATAACCATCGATATAATCAATCGATACTGATGAATTATTTTTAACAACTTAAATAATCTATATGAACAGCTGTAAACACTTTCAAATAATACAAGGTAATATTTTAAATTTCACGTAACATTGTGTATTAAAATGGCCGTCAATCTTAGGAAGCTTCACGAAATTGCTTTAAAAGACGATAAAATATGTTTTTTATGGCTTCAGGATGTTGGGTTAGTACCTAAGAATCCATTATGTGATATTTGTGGAAAGGTAACAAATGTAACTGTCAGAGGAGCTAACATGGTCGTCTTCAGATGCAAAAAAAGAAGGTAATGGTGGACACAACTTTAGTAAAAACGTTTTCGTTCTGTTTCATTTAGTTAAAGTTATGAGTTTCCCTGATTTTGGTTATGTTCATTTATTATTTGTTATCATTAAATTCACATTTTAATTTAAACATATGATTGTTATTACTTTTATATCGATTGATAGTCTATGATTCGATATGTGAATATTAGGTATCGATGATTATATTCTTCGATATAAAAAACCGGGTCCGCTTATTGGACCGTACCCCAGCTTTAACCTAAGTGGTAAGGTATACTTGGCTTGACTTTAATAAGGGCCTACACTTGTTGTTTTTATCTGAAGGAATAATTCTATATTACGATTTATTTAACTTATTATATGAATTCAACTTATTAGTTATAGTAATTTTAATGTAAGCAATAAACAGCAAGAAGAAGTAACTAATATTTTGAGACTTTAAAAATGGCGATAAATGAGGAAAATATGTGAGATATTTATCACAAGTGACGAGATTTATTTAAGTGGTTTCAACTTGTAGATTTGGCTCCTGGTAACACATGGGGAGAGTTCTTTCCTTCATTTCACAAAAGCGGATATTCATTGATGTCTAGCTGGGCAAGTTATTAATATTATAACGTTTTTTTGATATGTAAATCTAGGCCATAGTTGGTTTTGTTGTTTTGTAACGTTTGTATTAAATTTGAGTTTTTTAAATTATAATGTAAGAGATTCTTCTTGTTTCTGTATTTTATTAAAACTTATTGTGTACGATTTACATATCAAAGTTGGATAATATATCAAATTGTCCAATAAAAACAACCGAATAACGAGTGTAGACTGCTTATTAAAGTCTCCCCTATTACTTAGTTGAAGAAAATGAATATTGTGACAGCAATATGCTTTATTTATTAACCCAGAAACAGGCAATGATTAAATTGTTTACTAGCAATCCTATTTTATTTTTGGAAGGTAAGCTATAAATTATTTCAAAAAATGCTGAGTTATAGTTTTCATAGTTTATTTACTCCTTTGTGTTGTGTATTCATATGAACATGCACTTTTATCTTCTATCATAATAATAATTGTTTGTAGCCGTTTTCTGACTGTATATAAGTTTAGCGTATGTGTAAAATTTAAAAAACAAGCCAATTTTTCTTTGAACTAAAATTCAAATTCTGAATCTTTTTAAAAATATCTAAATGATTTGTAAGTTAGCCTATATAGGCCTAACATCTATTTTAGTTTAAAAGTTAGAATTTAATAGGCTATACGAGGATTACTTCTGGCAGTTTGGAGATATATGAAGAGTATTTGTGTGAGACTTAACAAACTCTAATCGTGTTCAAAGTAATCCACTCCATTGTCAATCCACTTTTTAAGGTGGATTTTCCACTCATTGAAAGCACCCAGCATTTTTGGAATGGAGTCAAATTATGTATGAATCTCATCATTAGTTTCGGGTTCTGAAGAAAAACAACCACCATGTCAATGTTTCTTTAGATGGAAACAGAAACCAGAAATCGTACATAGCGATGATTAAGGGGATGCTCTATCATCTATATGCCACTTTCAACCATACATTCTAAAGTTTTTCCAGCAGTGTTAGTAGAGGCATTATCGTTATTGTTCAGTTCAGAACTTCTGTCAAGCATTGTTCTGTGTACCAGCTGCTCACAATTAATTGTCTTTTGTTCCTCCAACATAATAGCCTGACTCTTACTCCTGAAGAAAATAGTGACTAACTTACTAGTTGGATATTAATAGGGTTTGCTCTGAAAATATGTTAAAATAAATACGAGCTGAGTGAACAAACAGATAAAAGTCCGATCGGATAGAGTTAAGTAAATTAAATATGTTGGCAGTAGGCTAACTTCTCATATGTGAGAGGCTAGGGTTACAGTATATCTAACATTACAAGTTTATTTATGGTTATTTCATGTACCTTCTTAAAAAGGAGATTTCAAATTTTAAATAGAATATGTAACACGAATATACTTTAATAAGCAGCCTAAACTCATTATTTGTATGTTATGACATAAAGAATTTGATATTACAATTTATTGTAATAAATGCACGGTTTTATCAAGTATTAATTATAACAATGTTTTAATTTAAACAATAGACGACAAGAAGTATTAGTAACTAAGTTTTGGAGAATTGTAAATGGCAATGAGTATAAGGAAATTGTGTGAGATAAACAATTGATGACAGTTGTTGGGGAACAGTCAAGGGAAGTTTGAGGATACAAAAGAGGTTATACATTATAATGTATTGTTAATAAATTATAATTTTATTCTTTTTGTGCATGAATCAGTCGATAATAACAACTGAGTAACAAGTGTAGGCCGCTTATTAAAGTCTTCTCTGTTACACTTGAGTGTAACCTCAATCCCTTATTTAAAAGATGAATCGTACAGAAAAAGTAAGATTCTTATTTTTTTTTAAACACACAAATTGCTTTAAATTTGGTATGAAGTAATAAAAAGTAAAACCGTTTTAAATTTGAAATACCCTTGAACAAAGATGAACAATAATATTATAAAAGATATATATAGCCCACATATATAAACTTTTAATTTAGTATTATTAGATTAATAAAAGCGTTAAATTTTAAATATTTTATTTTGGTAGTAAGAATTTAATATTCAGTGTAATATACTCATCTTGGAAAGGCAACTATAATCCCTAGGGAGGGTTCACTTATACCTTTCGGTTGCATCTATACCGTGTACAGCAAAAACTGATGTTTCACTTTTATCTGGGCAACTCCGTGGATGGACATCACTAACCACAAATATCAAGATATCGGTGTAAAAGGGTGGATCGATAGGTCTAGTCGGTTGAGTGTTGGGGGGACGTAGCTCCCTTAGTATTCTAGCCTGGACATAAGGACATGCTGTGACTGGATGAACTGGAAACGAACTGGTCTCCCTTTCTCGTAAGGTAACATGACTGAGATATAGAACCTGTTATCCCTCCTCAAGGGATATCGACAAGAGGCAGCCTCTATTCTTACCCTCCATCCTACCCATTTTGTAAATCCTATCACTCTGGAAGCAAGAGCATTAAGTACTCTGAGTAGTTATTCTACGGCCACATGGATTGCAGAAAACAAGTTCAATTACTTAGAAACATTGTAGACCTACAGACTACACTTACTCTTTGTATGTTTTCAGTTAAAAATAACAAAAACTTAGCTGACCACTGTCCCCCATGTATAACTTTTCCTACCAACAATTTAATCTACCCAACCAAAGTCTTAACTTGTCTCCCACCCTATCCAGGACAAATATATTGGACTTGAGAAAAAAAAGATAAAAACACGTGCATGACAGTAGGTTAGATAAGTTTTTGTTCTTTTATGGCATGACCAATATATTTGCTCCGTGTAGGTTAAAATATAGATATAACAAGTTCAAGACACAGGTAGGACAGGCTAACGTACCACGGCACAGTACTAGTACTGCCAGGTTGATTGTGAACACGCCAATGAGTTGCCTCTATCTACTACGTCTTATAGATACTTCAGTAAAATAAATTGTCTAGCCCAATATTTTGAAAAAAAAACAAAGTTTGTTTGCACCCAAAGACATAAAACAGAACTTAAATTATCAAAAGTTCCCAATCTACTCATCGGAGGGAAGGAACTTGAAATTTTAAAATGAGTTGATTTTCTGGGGTGAAATTGGATGAGACCGTGGATTGGAACAAGCGTTTGGGAACAATTGGAGGCAAGGTAGCAAAAGGCATGATTTTACTGTGTACCACTGCTCGCTTGAGTCCAATATCTCCTACTATGTGGTTCTCTGGGGGTCGGTGTGCCGAATCTGGAAAGGATTTTTGTTTGGCATAAGAAAGCCCTAAGATGCATCCTCAAACTCCACCCTCCAACATCTTGTAGATGCTCGGAATTCTGATGGTTCCTATTTCATACATATTGGAAATAGTAGCCACCTACATTTCAATCAAATAACCCTTAACACATAAAGAATATTCATGCATATAACAGTACAAGCCAGCATTTGCTGAGCAACATAACAACTTTTTCAACAGACACAAAAATTACCCATGGCATTAGATTGGAAAATATGCCATTGAGATCAAGAGTAAATTAAGACTTTTTTATATAAATCGGAACATTTTATACTATGAAAGAATTTTTTAGGTTAACAATTTGGTAGTAACCATTGAACCCAAGTCCCCTACACACATTCCAAACTCATAATAAAGACAGTGTTACTGAATAAGGCACTTGACAGATCCAACACTAGGAGAGGCCAATCAAACCAAAATATCTTTATTCCTTCAACATAAATATATACAAAAGTAGTGTCTTAAAAGTTCTTAACAACTAATGTAACCTAAATAATTTATATTACTGAATTTTTATTTCTGTAAATATTTGTTTATTGCTAGGAACTAAATTAATTAAGTGGTCGTCTTTCAGTAATGTTTCAAATGTCTTTTTCCCAGTTTTAGGAAGATATTTTTCACACAAATTTATTTTTCACACATTTATTTTTTATAGAAATTTAATACGTGATGGCAGTGAACTTTAAACTCCTTCCCTCTTGTGTTATAGGCATGCATCAGTTGCTCTATACCTCTAGATTGCTTGACAGAAATTAAATTGTTTCATAAATATAATGTCCATAAACAGTAAAAATATTTAAATTTTGAAAATATGATTTAACTAATTTGTTATAATGAAGATTTTTAATTATTCTAATTGTTTTCTTTTGCAATACCAATATTTTATCTAAATTATTCTTCGTTGTCCTTTCATTTACACAAATACAATAGTTAGTTTGTGAAACAATGTGTGAATGATTACTCATTTTCAATATAGGTTTGTCACAAAGGTGTGACATTGTTCTAAAAGCATATAGATAGAGGTAATTTTACGTACTACTATTTTTATATGTGCATCCCAGCTAAGGCACTCATCTATTGTAAGACCTAGAAATTTAGTTACTTTTGTCTGATCCACGTTAATTAACACACATGGTTTAATGATATTCCTATTATTTTTGTATGAAGAAAAACATTTTTAGTTTTCAATATGTTGTACCATTAGATTATGCTCATTGAAATAATTAATAAGTTTTCCATTTTCAAAAATGCCAAGATTTCTGTTTCAGTTATATTTTTCCCAGCTATAACTAAATTAATGCCACCAGCATATAAACATGGTTTAATTGTTTTAAGTATTGCTCTAGTATATAAAGGTATATCCATTTTGTAGTACCTATACAAATATCAGTGGACCTAATATTGCACCCTGTGGAACTCCCCATCACAGTTGACCATGACCATCAAAGTACCAAAGTAAGTGTATACAAATTTGTGATATTATTGGAGGTCAATACACCTACAGCCCTAACACTAGAATATGACATAGTGGATGCAAAACATTGAGCAATACTTTGAATATTTTATACTTTTTATTTACCATACATGTTCTGTAGAATAAGCTGCTATGACCAATGAGAGATCAATTTCTTGATCCAGGGATTAGAATATTTGTATACTAATCATATTGGACATTATAGTTTGTTCACTGATGAAGCTCAAGGACTGACTGTCTGTAATACAAATATTTACAGGACCATGTCAAAAAGTTGAAGCGTGAATTGGAGGGCTGGAGGGAAATCATTCTGCAGCTCCACTCCGTGCTGTTATGGGAGAACCAGTGGTACCCAGGGCTGGTGGCGGGAGTCTCCACAGCTATCTTCACGTGAGTTACCTGAGCAATTCAGAGGGATATTTGAGACAACAGTTTTCACATTGATGTCAACATTTATTATTAAACAACCGTGCTTGAAATATATTGTGCCATACTGATTTTGTGCACAAATATCAGATCCGAGTTTTCTCATGTTTCAAGTTTATACTGGTTTTGTTTTGCTGATTGTAACTGGTATGCTACTGTTATTTATTTTACTATTTGGGGCCCTGTTAGTTCAAGAACAAGTAGGAAATTACTCTCTGATTGGTGTTGCGGGCTTATAGCTATTAGCCAAACTAATTGAATGCTTCTGCATTGAGTCATTGGCTAGTATTACAGTGCTTATTTGTAATTATTTGTTGATAATTGGGTAAATAGATATTTATTAAATTATATGTATTATACTAGAAGTTATTATACCCGTGGCTTCAAACGCAATTTCATTTTGAAAAGAGAGAAACCATTAGCATTCTTTCAAATAGCATTCCAGACAATCCTGAGATAAGTGATAGTCACTGAAAGATATTCCAATCTCTTGACCCATTTTAGATTTAAGTTTAAAGACTGCGTCCGGAAGATAAGAGTGAAACAGTTTTTTATGAGTGTCTCTCAAATTTCTCAAATTTTTCTCCATTATTTCAATTATTTATTGAATAGCTGTTATTTATTTCAGTAACAAAATTGAATTATTTTAGGTCAGTGTGGAAAAACCTAAGTCTAAAGGAGACTAAAGTCAAAGTCCTTAAGGGGGCTGGCCCAGTAAAAAAAAATTTTTTTGCAATTTTTTTTATATTTTTTAATTTTTTCTTGTTTATTTACAATTAATTTGATGTAAATATCATGGGCATACGATTTTTTTTGGCTGAGTTACAGGTAAAAGTGTAAACGTATGTCAGACAAGACTTTGTTTTGATTCTATTTTCCAGTCATTCATATGTAGGCACATTTACCCGTTACCAACAAGCAGTTGCTTCAAACAGTCTTGAGACTTTTAAACATAAAAACACTATCCCCAAAGCCATCATGCTGGACATAAAACCAATATTTGTAGACCTAACAATGCCAAACCTCCTCAAAAGATGTCTTATGGGAAAAACACAGAACTCCAACGAAAGTTTCAACAGTATTTTGTGGTCACTGTGTCCTAAAAAAGGATTTGCAGGAAGGGATATTGTGGAAATAGCTGCTCATGAAGCTTCCCTGATATTTAATGAAGGGAATAATGCAAAGTCAAAAGTGATAGACCACTTGAAAATCAAACCCGGAAAAAACTTCAACTGCTGCATGGAGACTTTTGACGTTCGACGAGTGCGCGACGCAAATAAAAGAACTATGTTGGCAAGTCTGGAAGAAAGGAGAGCAAGGAGAAGGCTTAGAATAGAAAAGGAAAGTCAAGACAAGGAAAAGGAAGGTGTTTCTTATGCTGCTGGAGGATTTTAGAGTACCATTTTAGTAAATTTATCAATAAAATATGTTTGTTTGCGATTTCCCGAAACATTGTTTTTTTCCTATTATTTACATCATAACTCCAAAAGTATTGGAGCAATCTTCACCAAATTTTCACCAGATCTTCATTTTAGCTGTTTAAATGGCTTGAACTAAAATTAAAATGGTGAGTCAAGTATTTCTTATATTCCAAGCCTATTACCTTCTAAAAACTCAATTTTTTTTGTAAAAATACTTTAAAATTCAGTAATTTGTTTTATTTGTACATTTTTGATATATTTTTAGTTCAGGCCAAGAAACTATTGCCTAGGAACAAGATACATTTTATTTTGTGAAATTATCTCATAAGGTAGATTATTTATCATGTTAAAACCATTAGACTACAGATTTCTTTTGCAAAAAATAATAAATTTTATATTTAAAATTTTGTTTTTTCTTAAATTTGTATAAAAAGTCTATTTTGACTTAACCTGAAAGTTTAAAACAAATTGGGCAATATTTGACTGAGTACAAAATTGTTTTCCAAAACCATGCAAAAGTGATTGCGATACTGGGCCAGCCCCCTTAACTTTTTAGTTAACATAATTATGACGTAGCATTTTACTATCGATTAAAATGCCAAAAACAGAAATCCCTAGACAAAGAAAAGCTTCTGCATGTAACATAATATTATAGAGTGTAACGGACTTTTATAGATGAATAACAACAAACAACGATTATAACAAACAGGTGATTAAAAATACATTTACTATCTGCTGATTAAACCTAGCCCTTATATAATGGAGTATTAAGGGAGTTTTCAAGCTCAGTGTGGCATAGCCCGGAGAGATTTTCCTAATAGGAATAAACCTTTATGTTATCCAGGAACCCTACAAATGTCCATGTAAAATTTTATTACAATTGGTCCAGTAGTTTTCACTAGATAGAGTAACTTACACGCACAGACAAACACCATTATATTTTTACATAATAGTTCAGATGTTACACTTTACTTGGCTTAAATAAAAATAAAATTATTAATTAATTAATAAATTAATTAATTATTTATTATTAATTTATTTTTATTAAATAAAAATAAATGTGATTTTTGTTTTTCAAAATTTATTTATATAAACTTTGATACAAAATCTTAGTATGTAATTTACTACCCAAAAACTACCTTCCAACAATATCAGTCCTCCAGTTCTGGCTCTTTTATTTAGGTGTTCTCCAAGAAAAACCCAACCAGTATAAAAAGTTATGGTTATCAATTTTCTTTATTATGTTTTGTTCTATTTGACGATTTTGTAATGTTTTGATATTGGGAATAAAGATGAATTCAAGAAATGGTCCAAGTTATAGTATAGAAAATTCATTATTAGTCAGTTTTAAGTGTTTCTCATTAGTTCAATCACTATTGATGCAGCAGATCTTTTTTACATAAGTACATTCTGTATATGTAATAAACAATTGGTAAAATTGTATTGCAAACGTCATTTCTAAAAAGTTTTTTAATGTTATCGTAGTCAACCATAGTCACAGTCAGTTTCATTATCAACTCTCTGTAAATTTATAAAATATATGTATATAGATGTATCCTAATATGTTTACATGTTTTAAGTATAAGAAATGGAAAATTAATATAATGTGACAATGCTAATTTTCATCCCAGCGGTCCATTGTAAGTCCCTCTACGGAGTAAAATGGCTTTAATAACGGAGAGTTTCTTAATCAAGTTTAAAATTTTTGGGGTTTATTGACTGTTTGAGATGTCCAGGGAGCTTAGTGACTCCCTACTTGAGGCTGCAAGTGCTCAAAAGTAATCGTTCTGTGTTTTTTAATCCAGAAATCGTCTCTGACTCTGGTCTATATAGACTGGAATATATAGACAATTAATCGTGTTTGAATGAAACTGTCTGATGGATGTCCAGATTGCTATGGCTGCTGGAGCCATCTCTGCTGACGACAGTGAGTTTTATCGGTCTTCTGGTTACACTGCTGGACTATTTGGTGCCGACCGTGTGTGCCGGACTGTACCGGCCTGAAAACTGGACTGGGGCCAAGGAGAAGCAGTTCGAAGAGATCTGCCGTACCCTGGCTCTGTGTTACTCTGCTGCCAGTCATCAGCTGCAAGCCTTCAAAGAACTCAAAGTGACCAGCCCCAAACTGGTAGGGAAACTGCTTCACAACCGGTCATGGATTGCATTAGATATTTATATCTTAATCTTCGCTTTGTACATAATATTGAATCACCAGGTTCATAACGTAGCTAGCTAGACTGGGAGGGATTGGGCCAATGCACATGTTGAGTTTAGTCCGAGACAGTGTCAGATTCCAGGCACTGCACTTAGAGGAAAGTGAACTGTAGCTAAATTCAACATGTGCACTTCTCAGATACTTAACCATTTTTTATCACACAAAACCCTGTTAAATCTTATATCCTATTGTGTATTTTCATAATAAAAAAATGTACGTACTAGTTATTAAATGTCCCGTATTATTTTGAGAGACATTTAAATACTAACTTGTAACCCTTTTGTAAAGATTGTTTTATGTTTATCCACTAGAACAGGGGTTCTCAACCCTTCAGGATTTGTGCCTCCCTCAGTACACCGACATTTTGGTCACTCTTCCCCTCTACCTTCCTCACCTTGTGTGGTCAACACTAGTAGTCTGTAGTTTAGGGTAGACTTTAGATTTGCATGTTTTAAAATTAATAATTTGATAAATTTTCAATAAAACGTTTATATTACCTCAAATATCTGTTTGAGTAATCTTTGCTTACACTTATTGTCACCAGTAAGTTCTTTTTAATAAAACAATACTGCAGAGAACAAAATATTTTTTAATAAAATTTACAAAATTTAGTTAACAAAGCTATCAGTCACCAAGTGAGAAGGTTAGCACTGATTCTCTTTTACAAGTTTTAAAATATCTGGATTTAGCAGCGACAAAGCACATCACAGATCACTTTTGACGTCCAGTTTTGTTGAATTTTTAACTTAGATAAGCCATTGTTGAAAATCCTGATCTGTCACAGATGTGTGTGGATACGAATTGTACTAACAACTTCGCAGCTTCCAAAACCACTTGCGGGTAAACAGGAAGATAATTAACAACATATATTATAACACCCATGTTTTGAAATTCTACTAGTGATTGAGAATATCATGTTGTTGATTGTCTGTTCTTGAATGTGGTCAGGAAGTACATTCACATCAATTATAAATGGATTATATCAACTGAAATGGCAAGCTCTCTGTCCTAACATCTGAAAAGTACTTGCTAATTTTGTATATAATCTTTTTGCTAATTTTAAGTTATACCAAATGCTGTGATACAAGTTCATTGATAAATTGCAGCGGTTGATGTATCTTCAACAACTTTAATGTTTTCCATTCAAAAACTTTGAATACAATAAAGTTTCAAACATCTAGGCTGCGTAGCATTATTTCTGAAAATAGCATTGTAAAGAACGAACTGAGGTAAATAATAACATGTTTTACTAAATGGAAATTAATCCATATTTAGTATAATTATACGATCTTTTTTTGCAGTGATATGACCATTTTTAAGCATACTACAAAAACACAACTTGCCTATCCCACTTTTTATGTTTACTGGAACAACCAACTACAGTATTCTACACTAATAAACCACGTAAGCTTCAAGAAACGCTCAGTAAATAAAAAGAAAGACATGTGAGCATTATGAGAATCACTTGCAAAACCGTGTTCTCCAACACTTTCCTATATATACAGAAATAATTACCGGTAATATCAAACATGTCTCTGGTTGTGTTAAACTTTGGCATACCACAAGGATCCATATTAGGACCACTCTTGTTCTTAATTTATATTTATGATCTTCCAGTAGCCATTGGTAGGGACTTCTTAATTCTATTTGCCGATGATATAACAGCAATTTTAAAAGAAAAAAACAACAATAGATTTGTTAGAAAAACTTTCAGTTGTGATAAATGGAATGGAGGCTTGGTTTGCTTCCAATGGGTTAAAATTGAATGCTACTAAAACTGGGGCAGGCATCGGAAATTTAAACAGTATTCAGACTTCAAAAATGCTTAAAATGTATTATAACAAATTCCCATCCAAGAACTTCATCCAAAAATAATTTAAAACCATTCAAAATATTAACTATAACGGAACTGTACATCTACGAGACTCAATTGGATTTATTGTAACATAGTTTACCAGAAAGTACAAAATTTCAGCATGATTGGACATGAAACAGTAATAAATACAGCTTACCAAATTATTATAAAAGTTTAAATCAAAATCAATTCAAGGAAGAGTTGAAGACGTTATTATTGATTAATAATCCTTTTTATTCTGTACAAAAGTTTTTTTAATTTTGACTGATTAACCCTTTGGGTGCCAAGGGCCGATATTATCGGCTCACTATATTTAACCAAAGCGTGCCGAGAGCCGATATTTTCGGCCCGTTACGTTTAACCGAAGTGTGCCGAGAGCCGATGTTTTCGGCCCATTACGTTTAACCGAAGTGTGCCGCGGGCCGATATTTTCGGCTTTGCGATTATATTATTTTATTAAATCATATAGTAAGCGAATCTTCATAACAGATACAACAAACGAAAGGGGAAGAGTTACTTAACAAATTTATATATAATTTGTTATGGTATAAGGTCCAGGACAGTATGTGTCAAGTGCACCACCTTGCCACCTTGACTGTGTCCCCCGCCACGAGTGTAAATAGACTGAACGTTTATGTAACAATGTATATATTGTATATAGAGACATTTCTTTGCATAGTTTTTTATAGACTTAGTAACATTTTTCAATAGGCCTATGCTATAGACTATAGGCACTAAAAAATAGTGAGTGATTGAAGATTGGACTTTTTCTGCCTTTCAATAACTGAGGGTGAGTAAAAGCAAATAATATAAAAAAATAGGCTATTTGTCATGATTTTATTTTTTGTGAACATGCATTAGGGTCCTAACCAATGTTTTTCAACCATCTCAATGCTAGTTTAATAAATATAGTTTTGTTTAGAAAAGCCCTTACAATAACATTTCCTTACATTACATTGTCAATATTTTAGCATTTTAGTCCAAATGTAAAGTTTTATTAAAAATCTTATAAAACTTTTATTTCTCAATATTTCTTTCTGAAATTTTCTATATTGGTTCATAATTATACATACTAATGTAAAATATAATATATGTTTACATAAATAGTAAAATAATATAAGTTTTCTAATTTAAAAAAAAAATAAAATAAAAATTTGTTTTTATTTTTTTTTAGTTTACTTATTTATATTTTTGGATATTATCATAAAACTTTGTTATACCATAACAGTATATTTTATAACCTACAAAAAAAGAATTGTCCATTTATCAGTATTAGGATTGGAGTTATACAATTTTTAGTCTAACATAACAAAATAGCTGTTTTGTGCTTGGCACACTTGGCTGTTATAGGCCATTTACCACTGGCACTCAGGAAACACCCACAGCTCACATGCATGGCATTACTCAAAACGAATCTTGAAATTTGCTTGGCATCCAAAGGGTTAATACAAAAAAAAAACTAGTGTAGTATTATACAAAAAATAAGTTGGTTAAAAAATAACTGTAAGCTGGTGGTCTGTAATTTTAAGATTTTGTATTTTAGGATATTTATTGTATTCGTTTTACGTTTATGACAAATCACTTGTCCAAAATGTGTTCTCATTGTATTTGGATATAATGTGTTAATAAAGAATGTCTTGTGTCTTATTCTAATACGCTGACGCCTCTCTTGAGAATCTTCGATGTCTTTTCAAGGGTCCCCCAGGTTGAGAACCCACTGCAAGAGAGTTCAGACACCTGCACAATTTCTGATACTAAATATTTTAACTCTCAGTTTAGTCTGAAACGGACCAAACTGATCAGTCTCAACTGAGTTGGTTTTAGATCCTCAAGTTTGTTAAGAATCGGTGTCATACACATTTATTTTGAAATGTAACTTAAAATTCACATTATTTCTTATCATTATTTTTCTTACTCTTAATGTTTTTGACGTGATTTAAATATTATCTGTTAGTTTTATTATTGCTCAGGTGATGATAGAATAGAATAAACTCTTTATCTGTAGTCTATTTTGTTTGAGAAAACAACGACATCATATTATATTCATACATTTTACTAAAGTTTTATGTATGATCTGGGAGATTGGTACGCTGTCTGCTGCCAATATAGTCAGGTTCATTCTCGAAAAGTGTCATGGCACAAAGTGACATTCTTATCTTGTTTGATATCCATGGATATTGTTATGTCTTTGTGTTGTCAGCATATAAGATTACATCTCTTACATGCCATTTAACAACTGTTATGATCCTTAATTCCTAGAAGGCATTTCATCATGTTTCCATTTGCTGTAGGTTGGTAAGGATCCTTTTGCCTGTTTTTTTTTTTTTTTTTTTTTATCCAAACGCTCTCCATATTTGTCGTAGATGTGTCTCCACATACAATTAGACCATATCTGATATGGACTTCATAAATTATGCTGTAGTATCTGTCGTGTTGTCAGCAATGGTTCTAATTCTTGTCAAGGCAAAAAGTTCACTTTAAATCTGCATAGCTGGTCAGTATGAGGTGTTCATTTGAGGTATATGTCAATCATTATTCCCAGGAGCTTCAAGATATATGTGTCCAAGCTCTGTCAGTTTGTTTCTGATTCAAAAGAGGATTTGTTTTGTTTTTGCCATATTTACAACGGTAATTTTCTCTACATTATTAGTAACCTTTCTTTTGGCTTAAGTGGGTCTTAACTACCATTCTGTCAACGGTCAAGGATGGTGTTGTAAGCTTACATTACCTGGACCTGTGTTGTCCAGGTAATTTGTACATAAAATGAGAGCTGGTCCTAAAATGGAGCCATTGTGGAACATCTTTCGGTGTAGATTGTACAGTAGTCAGCACTGTTTTCTGAATATTTACCTTCCGTCACTTGGCTGCATCACTTCAAGTGTTATATATCATCATATATAAAAATACTCACAAATTAACCAAATTGATGTATTCTACAATAATAGTGCTTTTATTTTTTTATTAATGGGTTATTGTACAGCTTACTTGTTATAGGACACTACACGTTTGTATCATGAATAAACTTATTTTTGAAGTAATGATAATGTAATTTAATTTTTGTTTACAGTATTACTCTGTGACCATCACGTCTCTGGCAGTACTGGCTTATATTGGCAACAAAGTGGACAATTTATTTCTCTCCTACATTCTGGGTGAGTCACAACAGTTTAAAATAAATGGTGTCAAAATACGGTACAAACTTAGTTCCTTTATGTACTAGACACTACAAATACATATCAGACACAGAATAACTATCAAATATTGTATTCACTAAAATATGCTGTTTATGTTTTTCTATGTGTTATACTGTATTTAGCCGTTACCACAAATAAGAAAGATATATTTTTGTGTCTAGTATCTTTAAACATTGTCAGAATCAAATCTTTTGTAGAATTGTAATGATTTATTGCATTTAAAATTATAACATTTTTTAAAACTTTTTTCATAGAGATTTACAAATAATTTAGATGCCTTCAAAATTTAGTTAAAACTAGACACTTTATTAGTGTGTATGTTCACGATTTCAATTAAATAAATTTTTCCCAAATAAAAACTACATCGCACAAATATTGAACAAGGATTCCTGCATGTAGTTTGTACTGGCAGTTGCCTTTATTCTAGCCACATTAAAAATTAAAAATTTTAGACCTCAAAACAGTCATGCCTTTATTTTTGGCCTTAGAATTAAAAAGAATATTTTAAAGATATAATCAGTACACATCCAAACACTTAGATTTTGGAAAACATTTATTCATGCAGTTTTGTTTAAGTATTTAAAAAATTATACACTGTAAAAAAATCCCTAAAGCATTTGAATTTGTATTGATATTTTTTAAACTATTTATCTCACATGCTTATATGACCAAAAATAAGGGTTAAAAATAAATGTTTTTGATAATTAAGTGTTACTTTATTATTAAGAGGTCAAACTCTAGCTTGGTTCACTATAAAAGCTCTTAAACCCTTTGAGTGCCAAGAGTTGATGACATCGACCCACGGGTAATTCCAAAAGTGTAGAGGGCCGACTAGATTGGCTTATAAAATATTTATTATTCTAATTATGTATTAGGTTAATTATTTACCTGAAGAAGAGATCAGATTGCAGATCTCGAAACGTAGTGTTACTGATTTCTTGTTTCACTGAACGATGGCAAATGTCCGGTAAAATCTTGTTTCCTTCACTTTTATTATTTTGTTACTAAATTTTGACATATGGCATTGTTCTCAGTCTCATTTTATACATAATAAGTCAAAAATAAACATAGATTATCTATTTTGAGTTGATTGAAAGCTGGTAAAAGCCAATTGGTAAATATGAGAAACAACTTTTATGCAAGTGCAGATTTTACCATTTTGCAATAATATATTATAAGTAAAGCCAAAACACAGTATTAAAGATACTTACTTTTTTTAAACTTTGCAAAAACTTGTTTCTAATTACATAGGAAACAATAAAAAGCTCGTATTAAGATCAAAAATTACAATTTTTCTATATCAAAATGTAAAAAAATTAAAATTTTGCTGTGTGATATTTTAACCCTTAGCACGCCGTAGACGAAATAATCCGCAATGTTTTTAGGTCTTATAACGCCGTAGACGAAATAATCCGCCGATCGATATAAATATATTTTATTACTGTTTATGAAGTTTATAAGCTCAGTATATAAGCCACAATACTAAGTAATGTACTGACTTGACCAAATAATCCAGTTGCAGCTGTCAGCTGGCCGCAGTAGGTAAACAATACATTTTTTTGTTGCTGGCAACTGTTCTCCCTCTCCCGTCTGTACGCCAATGACATACTATCCGCCATTACCAACTGTCAGTGGAGCACGCATCGTGCCTTTGGGAAGTGTTCTTTCTTTGTCATTCCTTATACAAACAGCTGTAAAAAGTTATTGTTACCGTGTTTTCTGTGTTAAAATCAAGTTTTTATTGTTTTGTCTGTTGTGTAATTATAGCTTATCACCCTGACGATTCTGATTATGACGATTTTGTTGCTAACGTTTTCTATTGCTTATAATGATGTGGATGAAGATGATATTAGTGACACTCTCTTAAACAATTATACTGACAGTGACGATAATGATGATGTGAATGTTCAACGACCACAAGTATTAGGCCTAGACCTATGTCAGCAACAGGTAAGAAGTCCTACCTTGCACAATAATGCTCAACCTACGCCTACATCTGTATGGATCAATGTTACAAATGATGATCCTAGGCCATCTAAAAGTATACCAATTTATAATGTGAATCATGGTCCAGTTTTACCATCTCATTTTGACAGCAACACCAAACCCATAGGATATTTTTAATTATTTATGAATGATGACATAGTACAATTTATTTGTGATGAAACCAATATGTATGCCAACAAACGAAAAGATAACACTCACTCTCCTCATGCACGAGTAAACAAATGGGTAGATATAAATCCTTGTGATTTCAAAGCTATTGGCATTATTATAAACGTGGGTTTGATGCCACTGACTTCAATTGAGGCATACTTTTCTACAAAATGGGATAGTAGAATCCCATTTTTCAGCAAGGTTTTTTCGAAAAATGAATTTTTGAACCTATTTTGAAACATTCATTTCTATCATGAAGTAGGTCAGGGTGATGCAAAACCCAAAGGATACCTGATTCAGCCATTTGTAGATCACATACGGGAAAAGTGTGGTCTATTTTATAATACTAGTAAATATGTAGCTGTGGACGAAAGTACTATTTCTTTCAAGGGAAAAGTATCTTTCAGAGTCTACAATCCACAGAAACCCACTAAATTTGGAATAAAAATATTTGTAATTTCAGACAGTACAAATGGGTATATATACAATTTTATACCTTATTATGGGAAGCAAACCCTAATTCCCAATTCTACCCTTCTCAAGACTACACAAATTGTAAAAGTGCTTTGTGAGTCAATTTTGCAGAAAGATCCTAAAAACCCTTATGTAGGATTACAAGTTTATACAGACCATTACTACACAAGCCCTGAACTTGCTAAAGAACTCCTTGATTTAGGGTGTGTTTTAACTGGTACTGTTATGCCGAACCGAGTTGGTATGCCTCCTAATTTGAAAGCTGATAGTAAAAAGCTCAAGAAAGGAGACGTTCTCTCCAAAAGAAAAGGAGATTTATTGGTCGTGTCCTGGAAGGATAAAAGGGTTGTGCACATGTTGAGTACGGGAGCAGACGTAATATGAGCCTTGTACAAAGTAAGTGGCCAAATAATCCTCCAACCCCTAAACCAGATGTAGTAACAGACTATACAAGATTTTATCTTCATATTTATTTCTTATTACTATTTGTATTATCTTTTATATATATATTATATATATATATATATATATATATATATATAACTGTAATTAATTTTTTAATTTATTTAACACTTTTACCATATTTAAAAGTTGTTTATACAATTTTATTACAATTGTTCTTGTTATAAATTAAATATATTTTATTATTGTTAAAAATACTTGTTAGCTTTATATTTTAAACTCTTGTTATTTGTTACAAAAATTGTATATTTATTCGTTATTTGTTTTTAATATTTTACTGATTTTTAACCATATATTTATTTTATTCTATTTTATATATTCATATCCTCAATTTATTATGAACATGTCGTTTTACTGTTGAAAAGACGAAGACTGGTAAGCCGTGCATTCTTTTTTAACAATGTTAAATATAGGCAGCAACGGATTCTTAAAAATGGCGAAGTGTCTTGGCGCTGTCTAGGTAAAAGCTGTGGCGTCGTCCATTAAAACTGATGCGGGTATGACAAAAGTTATTACTTATAACCAAAAACATAGTGGCGAGCATCCTGTCACGATGCGTACCCTCCTATCACCACTGCTGAAGTCTCAGTCTGCGACCGCCGCGCTACCTGCGGTGCCTTTCTACGCCGGTTGCACCACCTGTACTGGATTGCTGTAGAACGCCCGTCCTGCTCCACACCCCCTTAGATCTCTCACTGTCTGACGATCCGCCTGGTACAACAGAACAAAGAGATATATACAACAAAATATCTGAAGATCCGGTAGCGGAGAGTTCCCGACTCAGAACAGAGATTGAGCGCCTTGAGACTGAATACCAAAAGCTGCTAAACCACACTATAGAATCGGACACTCGTTTGCTTGAGTTCACGGACCAGATATTTCAAGTGAACGCATCTCGCGTCGACCAGAGCGCCCGCGCTTCCGCGACGGTGGACTGCGGTGGTCCAGTGCGAACCGTCACCCACTGCTGCGGACTTCGGTACGCAGTGCGACCTATCGGAACAGTCTGTCGCATGTGCGCGATGTGCCGGAAACACTGAGATTATTCGCTGCATGAAAACGACCATAGAAGTTCTAGAAGCAGAAATCAGTGCTTAAAACATCAGCAAACTTCGTGCAAGGTTTCGAATTTTAAATCTGAACAAAATGGACCAAAGTTAAAATTAGAAATATAAACAACAAAAGTAATAAACAAACGTTTCCAATACCTATACATAATAAATTCCAAGTCCTAATCACATGAAAAAACAAATACCACCGAATCACCAATCCAACAAGACATCTCAAAATGTAAAAACAGATCATTTTACATCAGTAAATTATCAGATGGTGACAGCCACGCCCGTCACATCGCTGGACTGGTGAGTGACTTAACCGCCCCTGGAACCTCAGTTGATGGCGTGTGCCTGCCAGGCGCAAAGCTGCTCGACATTCTTCTAAAACTCGGACCAAACATCCCTCGACCCGGAACGCGCTGCGAGGTGTTGATCGCTGGCACCAATGACCTGGCAGTGGGCAAGCAGCAAAATATCTACCGTCACTTAGAGACATACATCACGTCCCGATCAAAAGACACCGAGATCGTTCTAACCTCCCTTCCACACTGTCACGATCTGAAACCGAACCACCCTATCCACGATGAGAACCGTGCTCGTGAATGCCTACATTGAAGAACTGGCAATTCGACACAACGTCCGTGTCATAAACTTCAATGACATCAGCCGTAGGTATTTCACGAGACACGGTCAGCATCTTTCAATGCGTGGCAAGAGACTACTGGCGAGGATGATCGTGGGCGGCCTCGTACTCTCGGGTTCTGCCGGTACAAGACTTGAGACGCGCTCACCACCACCACTCCTAGTGACTGCCCCAGCAGTAACCGTCTCACCCCCCATCTTGCCAACGTCTGCTGCTACCCACCGGTGAATTAAGTTTTGCCCCTCGGCGATCATCTGGTCTCCAGCTACTCACGTACGCGAAGGTGGTCAGAGTACCTTCTACACCGGGAGGTCCGGGCCAGCCTGCGCCTCCACAAACACAACTGCATGATGCAAACATTAATAGCATTTCACATTCCAAACTGTTTTTTTAGGGACTCCACTTGCCAACAAACAGACTAAATTGACAACAACATCGACACCTCTCCATCACAACAAACAACCACCTCAAAATTTCTCAATCAAAACAATTCAGTCCGACTGCTTCACCAAAATGCCCAATCAGCGAGAAACAAACTGGAGGAACTGCAACTCATTTGTGAGGACGAAAAAACAGATATCCTAGTTGTGACCGAAAACGGTTTCAACGACAGGAACATTGCCCTCTGCAAAAATTCCAAATTTCACTTTGGCCAACGCATTTTGTAGACAAACTCTCCAAAGGAGGGGGTGTCGCCATTTTTATGAAGAAAAATTTTAAGTTCAACCCTTTTTCCAGTCAAGGAAACAATTGAAAAAGATTTTGAAGCAGTTGGAGTCAAAATTTACACCAAAAAGTCAAAATTAATCGTCGTTGGCGTTTATAGGTCTCCCAACGGGAACGAAGAAGTTTTCATGTCAAAATTTGAAGCTTTGCTGACGGAATTGACTACCCAGCAACTGAACTTCGTTCTGATGGGTGATTTTAAACTTCGTTCTGATGGGTTGATTTTAACATCGATGCGATGAACCAAACTCATCCGTCGACTAAACGCTTTGTCGATATGCTACAATACTTTGGCTTGGAGTTGCTGGTCAAAACTCCAACGAGAGTGATGCCGGCAACACAATCTGCAATCGACAATGTCATTTCAAATCTCCCAAATGTCGAAGTGTCCGTGATCAACACAGCAATCGCGGATCATTATGGCCAAGAGGCTATAATTACAGGACAACAAATCGAGAGGGAGCCCAAAATTAATAAAACCAATAAGAGACATAAGGCCTAGCAACATTGCTCTCCTAAAACGCCTCTCTTTTTAAAGAACAATGGCACTTTCTAAATTCAAGCCAAACAGTAGAACAGCAGTTCCAGGCATTCAATAATTGCTAAATTTTTCATCTAAAATCTATGCTGTCCTACAAAAACGATTAAAACATGCCAAAAAAAAAGACAAGAAATACTTGGATCACGAAAGGAATATTGGTTTCAAGAGATAAACTAAAATTCCTTTCCGAAATTTATAGATCAGATTCAAATGAAAATTTAAAAATTTATTACCGAAACTACAAAAGAATTTACCGAAAAGTGATCCAAGCCGCGAAATTCATATGATGTCTCAAAAAAATTCTTTCTTCTAAAAATGTTTCTAAAACTGTTTGGGGACATTATTAACAATAAAAAATAAAGCTCACAAACAGATCAAAATTAAAATTGGAGATACCTTGGTGCAGGATGAAGCTGGGATCGCCCATGAGTTTAATAGATTTTTTGCGTCTGTTGCTTGTGGGCGAGGTCCTCGACCGTCAGAGCCCCAGGTTAATCACGCGCGAAAACGTGGTCCAATAGAATCAATGATACTGGCACCTGTACTTGAGGAAGAATTGGAAAAAAATTATTCAGCAGCTCCCCGGCCAAAAAATCAACCGATCTAAAATTTATTGTCCATGTGGATCTTGAAAAAATGTGCCAAGCATATAGTGTGAGCCCTCTGACTCAATTGGTAAATCTGTCTTTTCAAACAGGAATTTTCCCCTCCCTCCTGAAAAAATGCTAAAAGTACACCCCATTTTCAAAAAAGATGACCCATGCTCCCTTAACAATTATCGGCCTGTCTCTATTTTGCCAACTGTGAGCAAGATTTTCGAAAAACTATTTTTGACAAGAATGCTTTGTTTTTCTTAGCAAAACACAACCAGCTCTCTGAAGACCAATTTTGGCTTCAGAACGGGAAAATCGACGGTAGACGCTGTGGTGAGTCTGGTCGAAATGGTTGTAGAGGGTTTAGAAGTGTCGGAATCCACCATAAGTGTGTTTCTCGACTTATCCAAAGCATTCGACTGTGTTGACCATAATGCACTTCTTGACAAACTTGAATCTCATGGCATTCGAGGTGTGCCCCTGCTGTGGATTAAATCATTTCTAAGCCATAGAACACAGACTGTCCAAATTTACAAATCACCTTTCAAGTCCATTGAATTTGAGATATGGAGTTCCCCAAGGCTCCATCCTCAGTCCAATCCTTTTTCTGGTCTATGTCAATGACATCGAGTCATCACTTCTGTACGGGAATCTCGTGCAGTATGCTGATGACACGACTCTCTGTTTTAACGATAAATCAAAAGAAGTTTTGGAACAAAAAGCTTTTTGTTGACCTTAACAATTGCGTCCAACACTTTCATAGCCTCAATCTCACAACAAATTCCACAAAATCTAATTTTCTGAATTTCGCCCTGCGACCAATGGACGTTGGGTGTGGGCCTTCCGTCATGCTGGGAGACTCCACATTAGAAGAAGTTTACTCCTCCAAATTCCTTGGTATATACCTTGATCGAGGTTTGACATGGAATGTTCACATTGACTCAGTTTGTTCAAAATTAGCATCTGGCGTTTTATGTTTTAAGATCTTTAGCCAAATACTGCCCAAGTCAGGTTCTGATGGCGGCGTATTACGGCCTGATTTACCCACATCTTTCCTACGGAGTGATTTTGTGGGGAAGCTTGTTCAAACAATCAAATTTTGAGAGTTTTCAGGACTTCAAAAGAAAGCGATTAGAACAATCGCCAACATGAACTTCAGAGAGTCGTGTAGACCAGCTTTCAAAAAATTGCAGCTGTTGACCCTGCCATGTCTCTATATCTTGGAGGCAGTTTTATTCTGTAAGTCAAAATGTGCCCTGACTGGGGGCCGTGACGTGCATGAATATGAAACGAGAGGCAGAGACAACTACCGTACTGGGCGACACAGAACGGTGGTTTATGAACACCTGCCCTCGCAGGCAGGTGTCCGTTTCATCAACAGTTTTGCCGGATTCCATGAAAAAACGTACAAACGCCCAAGGCGTTAAAAACTCGTCTGAAGCGCTTTTTAACGTCTAAAGCATTCTATAGCGTCGACGAGTTTTTTGAATTATAGTTGGGAGACCTCCAATCTAGAAGACTAACACTGGCGTTGGCAGTGGAGAGAATTGGCGAGTAAGTGGTATGGATGAATGTAACGATTTGTATGTCTGAATGTGGTATTGTGAACGAATGTAAAAAATTATAGATTTATTCGGTATGACTTTTTGCCACATAATTGTAATATTATCAACAGCAATAAAAGACTTGACTTTGACTTTGACTTGACCAAAAGAATGGGAGCAGTTGATAGAAGCAACCATTTTATCGCGTCTTATCAGTTCATGAGGCGTACGAAGAAATGGTACCGTAAGGTTTTTTTTTCTTTTAGAAGTGGTCAAGAGCTCTCATTTCGGGATGAGGTCTCTCAGCACAGAACCCGCCATGGGAATCTTCTTCACTTTCCCAAAGTTAGGCTGGAGTTGGGAAGAAGGAGCTTCTCTTATTTCGGCCCGAAATCGTACAATGACCTCCCACCAAACGTGAAACAATGTTCAATAGCTACATTTAAGAATAAGATGAGGCAGAATTTGTTTAATGTATAGATTTTCTTTATTTATTTGTATTTCATTTTCATGTATATGTTGTATGTGACGATAGTTGTTCTGAAAAGCAGTTGTTCTGTATGTAACTGAGAAACGTTTGATGAAAATAAACACAACATTATTATTATTATTATTGTCAACTCTTACTTATTATACAAAAATGTTCAAGAAGCAGCTGGAAAAAAACCACTTACCCATAAAGATTTTAGGAAAAGTTTGGTTAACGACTTGGTAGCAGATAGAGTACATCTACGTACACAACGAAGAAAGTGTGGAAGACCAACTCTAAATGTCCCTCAAGAAAAAAGCAAGCAACATTTTATGGGGAAAAGAGCTCAAGGATCCAGGAGGTGTGTTGTTTGTACAAGAAATGAATTACGAAAGGAGACAATGTACTTTTGCAAGTCATGTCCCGAGACCCCATGGCTTCATCCTGATTTGTGTTTCGAAGTTTACCATACAACTGACTAAATCTATCATCAGAACTTGTAAACTCATAAGGATCAGCATATTACACTCTATTTGTTTTCATATTCATGTACATAGCCTAGATTTTATCACATGTATTTGATTACTATGTAACCATTTGATTTTTATTGAAATATTCCATTGTTATTAAAAAATGTGGTTATTTTAATGAAAGTATTACATTATTGTAAAATTTACTTTTTTTGTGTGTTATTAGTCATTAGGAATGATTAAAAAAATTAGCTCAAAGGAATTTTCATTTTCATTTTTTCACCTTAAATGAGCGTAATCTAAAAAAATACTAAATTTAAATCGGCGTTCAAAGGGTTAATTTTAATTTAAAAATTACAATAGATTTTACCATTCAAATAAATATAAGTTATACTCTATTTTTTCTGCCAAAAAAGGAAACAAAATGATCCCATTATGTTTATTTTTGCAAAAGGTGTGAATTGGCTTGTAGAGCACTAAAAAAAACTAAAAAATTATACAAATACTTAATTCTTGAAACTAGGTTGTTCGGATGTACATAAGAAACAATAAAAAATACACATACAAATAAATTAAGATCATAGTATTACAAAATTTGGATTTCAAAATTATTCAATATAAAAATTAATAGTTTTGTATTTTAAAATGTTTTAATATTATTCAAATGAACAATATAAACTGTAGAGTATAAGTAAAAACTGGGCTAAGTGCCAAAAAGTTACTTTTGAGATAATCGATGAAAACTGCATATAACTGTCATAATTAAATATTTTTTAACTGTAATATATTAAATAAAAAATATACATCACTACTAATAGTATCAGTGGAAGAATGCATTATATACCATGGCAACAGTAAAGAAAAAAAATATTGAATTCAACTTTTTTTGAAAAGGGGTATGTCACAACTTACTGAGGTAAAAACCGGGCTAAGTGCCACATTTACTTCGGGCTATGTCACAACTTACTGATGTAAAAAGAGGGCTAAGTACCAAACAAATGTTACTAAAAAACCAGAAAAATGAATGAGTAAGCAAACGTGTAGTTAAACAGTAATACAGGTTAAAAAAAACAAACAATATTATAATGTTATACCAGTTTAATTATTTTAAACTTTTACTCAAATACTCGATAGTATATTATACACTAAACTAAAGTTAACAGTCAGGAACACTGAAACTTCTATGCAGTTAAATTATTATAAAAGTCTTTGTTCTCTTCTTTGAGGTAAGGTATCATCTTTTTCAGGTATTCTTATTTTTCTTTAGTTAATCGGTTTATTGTTTGCAAAGTGGATAGGTTTTGCAAGATGTCCCCTTCCATAACCCCCCTTTTTGAACACATTTATTTCAACCAAGTTTCAATATCAGTCCATGATTTTTTTTACAAATACTAATTGGTTTTGTTTTTGTAATATTTTTGTTAGCCATTGGACTTTGGATATTTCCAATTTCTTTGTATTCAGACAATTGTTATTACTTTCCTTAAAATAAAAAAAAGTCATCTTCATCCATAAGTGTGGCAAAAAATTGCTTTTTGTGGGAGGCACTTACAAGAATTTGAACTATGTCTAGTGGGACTTCACACCTACTTTCTCGATGAGCACAACGTCTCGATCACAAGAAAGATATGAATATGAAAAACTAAATAATTCCATAAAAACAGCAACATTTTGTTTTTTATTTTGTCCCCCACAGTTGTCGCTCCAAACAATCAACTTTTTTTGTGGGTTATTTTGTTCAAGACTCCTTTCAACAAACAAGATGCTTCACCCTTTGCTCGTCTCTTACACTTCGGTAATAGTAAAGGCACATCCATTATGGATAACACAAACTCAATCTAATCACAATGTAAAGCGGTAACACACACTCCTCATACAGTGGTTAGAATGCCTGTGGCAACAAACATAACCTGCAAAACACGAGTAGTCTGGCGTGTGTTGCGCGCGGCACTTGACTCGGTTTTTTACTGATGTCACCCTTGAACATAGCCCATGCGCATTCTAGCGGCAAGGAGTTGAACGAATTATTGATTTTTCTCGACATAGCCCGGTTTACACTGTATTGGGGTTGGCTTATAGCACACATTTTGATACTAAACTCAATTTCTTAATTTTTGGCACTTAGCACGGTTTTTGCTTATACTCTACAACTATAGCCTACCTTTCCTCCTACACAATAAAACAAAAATCATCTCATTAAGTTTATTTTTGAAAAAGTTATGGATTATTTGGCTGAACACTACACAACCACACTGGAGAGTGCTTGACTTTGAGAGATGTGACCTGTCATAAATGCTTGGCACTCAAAGGGTTAACCATGTTATTTCAGATTCTGATCCAGTAGGTCATAAGTAGGAAAAATGATCAAGCATTTTGATTGGGTTTCAGATAATTTTCAATTGTTTACTGGAAACTAATAGTGCAAGTAAAAAATACCTAAAAAAACATTTTTTTTTAAGAAATTTGGTGTTTGTTTACCAACTAAATGTGTATGCCAATTCTGGTCAAAGTCAGTCTCTCTGTTTACAACAGATTTTAATATAACAAACAAAACCCATTTTTTTACATGGGTCATCCCAAAATCAGAGTTTTCTCTAAACCAAAATTTGGTTATCGATTGTCCAATACTTTATTATGTATGTATGGTGGAGAAAGTAGAGATGACAAGAATAGCTAATGAAATTGTTTTCTTGCAATAAACAATCATAAATGAATTGTGTAAATAAATAAATCGTTCATTATTTATCTAAAACAATTAATGAAGCGCACATTCAGTGTAACGGCACATTTTAATCAGAAACGTATCTTATGTATCTTAAAGGTGATTGTGGAAATCCGTTACATAACCCAAAGTAGTTAAATTAAATTAGAATTTGTAGGTCTCAAGTTGGTAGAGTCAATTTAATATGGTTCAGTTAATTTAGAAATTTATAAAAGTCGAATTTGAAGTCAGTAACACAAGTTCATGATATATGTTGTTGTAATGAAAATAAATCACTTTATCTTAAATTTGGATTTGGAAAAATAACACACTGTGTATTACTTTTATGCTGTAGTAAAAAAGACACGGAATAAATATAAATTTTAATAAATTAAATGTGCCTCATTACAAATAAAACATTTAAATTATGTATTTTTTTAAACAAGTTGGATTGCTGTCATATGTCACATATGCATATTTTTTATTTAGGGCTTTGGAGGGGGGGGGGTTGTCCACCTCGTCCCCACTCCTTAGTTACACCACTGGACAGAGCCTACATGGGATCATGTTCTGTATGTGATGTTATTTTTCAGTGACATTTTTGCTGTTGTTACCCGGGCTGAACCATCACGGAATCTTGCATCAGTACTACCAACTGCTGCTACACAATGTTGCCAATGTGCTCAAGAGTTTGCACGGTGGCGGTGGCGGTGACAAAGTCAAGGTCAACTGATGCATATTCTTCAGCAAGCAGCTACCTTTGGTTCTTTTATTTGTAATATAATTACTGGCTACGATTTAATTTTTATAATAATGTACGGTAACGTTCTATTTTCCGTAGAATATTTAGGCTATCGTGCTTTAATCTACATGTACATATTTTAATCATCTGTCAATGTCAAAATACATATTTTTAAAGCGTTTCGAAGTACCAGTCCTGTGTTATAGATTAGTTTTGAAAACATATTAACTGGTATTCAATAGTAGTAAGATAGTTTTTTATTAACTGTCTTATAGATGAATTTGTTTTGTTTACCTTAATATAACTGTTATAAGTTTAATCTTGAGTTATTTTTGACGTCAATTTGTTTTCAAACGTTTTGACAAACTGCTTTTTTCAATCGTTTTTGAAGTCAGTTGTAAATAAGTCGTATATAAATTAAAGTAATAACTTATTGCAATATAAAGTAAAATCATAATGATATATTTTTGACGTGTAACAATACAACTTGAACAAATACTTCAAAACGTTAATTTTAGTCATTAAAAATGAACTGTGATCCATTTTATAGACTGATAGCAACTTTCAAGTGTGAATTTTTGTCGTCCTTTATAACCTAAGCCATCTTTAGTTTTACATAAATATAAGCCAAAGTTTGCCTAACCAAGTTTGTTCTCTACTTTAGCTCTTCTCACTTACTCTGTTTAAAATTTGGATAACTAGCTTGTGAACTAGTAGAACCTATAATAGTGTGTTAACGACAAATGTTTTTGTTTAGATTAAAACTGTGTAAATATTATTATTGTCAAAAATCCTGTACTTCGGTCATGCTACTGGCCCTTTGTATGTTTTACATTTACACCCTGCCTGTTCCCTTTACAGCAAACCCTTCTTTTGGTCTTTTATACTTAAACAATTCTTCACGTAAATGTTACAGCAATCTAGATAATCTAAAAATTGAACAGTGGGCGAAAACTCTTGCTAACTAAATGGAACTAAAACTGAAAGGAACAGCAGTGAACTCTACGCGTTATGTGTCATACCAACCAACCTCTCGCAGGCAGGGGTCAAATATTCTAAAAGTAACTATAATTCTTACAAAAAAATTAGTTAGAGTAGAAAGTAAAACCAGACAGAAATAATAAAAAGAGAATCTCATTGCTCATTGCTTTCAAAAACTTAATAGCACAAGCAATGCATTTCATACAATTTTAAAATTCTCTTTTCAATATGATTAATGAAAATAATACAAAGCGTAGACTGTATCGCCCTTGGCAATACTTGCGCCAAATTTGAAATAAATGTCTGATGGTACTCGTAAGACACTTCTCAATATTGTGGTTTGACAGAGTCTCCCTACCATGGAGCTGATACTATTCAAGCAATATAATAATGTTTGAGTAGAGATAATTGGTAACAATCAGGTAAGCTCGTGCTCGACAAGATAAGAATGTCACTTTGTGCCATGACACTTTTTGAGAATGAACCTGACTATATTGGCAGCAGACAGCATAACTATCTCCCAGATCATACATAAAACTTTAGTAAAATGTATGAATATAATATGATGCCGTTGTTTTCTCAAACAAAATAAACTACAGATAAAAAGTTTATTCCATTATATTCTAACTTCAGCTGTGCAATAATAAAACTAACAGGTAATATTTAAATCAAGTCAAAGACTTAAGAGTAAGAAAAATAATGATCGGAAATAATGTGAATTTTAAGCTATTTTCCCAAATTAATGTGTATGACACTGATTCTTAACAAACACTAGCTTTTTCCCGCGGCTTTGCACGCTTTTCGTAAGCTTTGCCCGTGTATGTGAACTTCTGGTTTAATTGAATTATATTTACAACGCCGATGTAGAGTTTGCCTTGTTGCCACGATCAAGAAAATATGTTTATGTTTATAGCCATTGTGCACGTACATGTACTTTATTATAAAGTGGTCTAAAACTCAAACTTTAAGTTCAATCAGAAATGTATCTTAAAGACAAATATACATAATAACTTAGCACCTTCAAATAGTGTTTGGCTATGTAATATACGTAACTGTCTCGTAATTGCAGTTTATAGTGTGCAGGCGCTTTGAAACCTTTTATCTTTTGCAGCGCCGCTTGGTGGTGAGTTACATCAATGGGCATAGCATATAAACCTTCTACTACTACTACTCCCAGGGCCATTTATATCGGAGGTGATATTTAGCCGCACCAACAAAGCTCCTCCATCTTGAACGGTCCTCTGCATCTTCCTCTGAAGCGCCCACCTTCTCCATATCAGCCTTCACCTGGTTCCACCATCTCAGTTTCGATCTCCCACGGGGCCGTCTTCCTTCTGGGTTACCGTACATTACCCTCCTCAGTTTGCATTCCTCTTCTCTTCTCAAAACATGGCCTGCCCAACGGAGTCTTCTGCACTTTATTTCTCCTATTACATCCGTACTATTGTAGAGCTCCCTGATTTCTCTATTATGTTTTCTTCTCCATACCCCTTGTTCATATGATGGCCCATAAATTTTACGTAAAATTCTATTCTCGAAAACTAGAAGCTTTTTCTCATCCTTCTTATTTAACCTCCATGTTTCGGATCCGTACAAAAGCACTGGACATATAATTGTTTTGTATATTCTAGTTTTAGTTTTGTGAGAGAGAGATTTGGTTGAAAGTACCCTATTGCATGCATATGCACATCTATTTGCTGAGTTGATCCTATTTTGTATCTCTGGTTCATCTGTGTTTTTATTTGATATTGTGACCCCAAGGTACTTAAAGTTCTCCACTTGTTCGAAAACATGCCCATCAATTTGTAGGGGTCATCCTCTTTGATTTTGATTCCTTCTAAAGTGCATATATTTAGTTTTTGCATCATTCGTCTTCAACCCCACTTTCTCTGCCTCACTCATAAATAGTCTAGTTAGTGACCTCAAATCATCTACATTTTCTGCAAATATGACAACATCATCTGCAAAAGTTAGGATGTTTAGTTTAGCTCCCACTTCCACTCCTAAATCCCTCTCTGCTACACTCTGAAGTGCTTCTTCTATGGCAATATTAAATAAAATTGGAGAAAGACCATCTCCTTGCCTGACTCCTGAGTTTATCCCAAAAGGTACACAGTCCCGACCATTAATTCCTACTGAGCCTCTTGACTCTGTGACACTCATCTTAACTAAGTTTATTAAGTTTCTCGGGATGCCAAATTTATCTAGTTGTGTCCACAACTCCTTTCTGATTATGCTATTGTTTGCTTTTTGAAAGTCAATAAATATGGCAAAACATTCTTTATTATATTCCCAGTATTTAGCTAATATTTCTTTGAAAATGAAAATCTGATTTGTGGTTGATCTGCCCTTTATGAACCCTGCCTGTTATTCCCTGATTATTTCATTTGTATAATGTTCAAGTCGGTTTAAAACAATTTTGGATAAAACTTTATATGGGATGCTGATTAGTGAGATGCCTCTGTAGTTACCACACTCTTCTTTTTCACCCTTCTTGTGTATGGGTATTATTATTGCTTCTTGCCATTCAGCTGGCATTTCTTCTTTCTCCCAAATACGAAGTATTAGTCTCCATAGATTTTCCACTATTATTTGCTCCTCCTTTCTTCAAGAATTCTGCTGTTATTTCATCCTTCCCAGGAGCTTTGTTGGTCTTTAGCGCTTTGACTGCATCCATATAAACCTTCTACATGGAAAAATACAAATACATACAAATTTTCATAATGGTCTGTGTAATATTTTGCAATTCCATAAAGGACATTCATTTATATATATGAGCACAAAGTTGACAATATTTGTTTGATATCGAATTGGGGGAAACGTATTTTGTACTTTTGCTTAGTTCAGGCTGATCTCAGTTTTACTGTTGTAAGAGAATGAAATACCTTTACCAGGGCAGACATAATATTTTGAAATTTCATATTTTAAGAACGTATGGATCCATACACAGTTAGCATAATGGTGTTTTTTTTACAAGTTTTGTTTCTGTCACAAAACTGATGTGTTGTGCAGAATGTAGTTTTCTTTAGTGTAGTGTGTGACTTTAGTTTTGTTAAGTTATTTGTTTAAGTCTTAGTACTATTCAAATGTACTATTTAAAAAAAAAACTGATATTAAAATAATTATTCACATTTTGTCTCTATCTACATCCTGCGAGTCATAATGATGCATGTAACCGTAAAACACAATGTGTAAATATAAAAACGTTGATGTTTAGCCCTCCATAAGCCCATTGGGCTGGCTAATGCTTCACACTAGTGATTGAAATAACCAAAATTACAGTGTTCTTATTCAAACACTCACATCTTTAATAAAAACAATGAAAAATCTAATTAAGACTTTGTGGATAAGACTTCCTTGTACTTTTTATAAAATTGGCTGTACTGACATTAATGGTGAATTTTAATGTTACTTGTCCCTCCCAACAAAATGGGGGATGTGGGTTAACTAAAAATGTATAAATGTTGTGAATAAATTGAGTGATACCTCAAATTGTGCTAGTTCAGCCAGCCATTTCCCCCATTTTGCAAATATTTTCATTTTATTTATAAAAAATATCTGTATTGTTTGAACCTTTTAGTGTTGTTCATTTCATGGTTTACTAAAAATGCTAGATTGCAAATGTTTGAAGCGTAAAAGTTTTTATGGGTATATAATAAAGTTACAAAGAGAAAAATGAACAATTTTAGTTAGAAAATGCATTTTAAAAGTGACTGCATTTTATAAATGTAAATAATTAATTATCTTAGCTTATTATGATGTATTTGAAATATATTGTACACAGAAAAACCTTTTTGGATTACTCCAAAGGACAAAAAAGTTATTTATCAAAATTTTTACCCTTTAGCTGTAACCGAATTGTGTGACAGGCTCTACCCGAAATATAAAAGTGGACCAACCACAGAAAGAAACAGTTACAGGCCAATATCCTTAATTTCAACATTCTCGAAAATAATAGAAAAAATAGCGCTCACCCACCTCATACACCATCTACAACAACATAACCTCCTCAACAATCAGCAACATGGTTTCTGCAAAGGCAGATAAACAACCACTGCCATAATCCAACTTACTGAATATATCTTAGACCAACTTGAAGAAGGATGCACTGCCACAAGCCTCTTCCTCGACTTCAGTAAGGCGTTCGACTGCCTGAACCATGAACAACTTATCTCCAAACTACAAGGGCTGGGTGTACGAGGAATGGCGGCGGAATGGTTCAAGAGCTACCTTTCCTATAGGACACAGCATGTGGAAATAGCCTACACAAAGGACAACACCAAACACAAGACACTTTCCAAAGCCACCGGTATAAGAAGAGGAGTGCCGCAGGGGTCAGTACTGGGGCCGGTCCTATTCATCCTCTTTGTTAATGACCTGCCTGGATGGATAGGTGAAGCAGGCCACAATATAATGTATGCTGACGACACAGTACTCACCCTCACCGACAGAACAACAGAAAGGCTAGAACTAACAACCAGCATGCACTTCCACAGAACAAAACTCTACTGCTCCTCCAATGATCTGGTCCTAAATGAGAACAAAACCGTACAAATGACATTCACCACTAAGCGCAACAACACAAATGTATCACTACCCGGACTACAGACACAAACCTCTACAAAATACCTAGGCATCATAATTGACTCCAAACTATCCTGGAAACCCCACGTCGATCAGCTTAACAAGAAATTATCCACTAGCCTGTACACCATAAGAAGAATTAAGCAAGTATGCAGTCCAGACGTGGCCAGAGTTGCTTACTATGCCCTTTTTGAATCGCACCTCAGATATGGTATTGCAGCATGGGGAGGGGCGTCAAAGGGCATTTTAGATAAATTACTTGTAAAGCAAAAAAGAACAATTAGATGCCTAGCCAACTTAAACTACAGGGACAGCTGCAGGGAGTCATTTAAGGACCTAAAAATACTCACAATAGTATCACTTTATATAAGGGAAGTCATCATTCACACAATTACAACAACACAGCCAAGACACCGAGACCTACATCAGCACAACACCAGACACGCAGCAAACTTCACCATCCCACAGCATCGCCTGAGCCTGTTCGAGCAAAAACCATCTTACAAAGGTGCCCTCTATTACAACAACCTTCCAGAGCACCTCAAGAGAGAACAGCCAAAAAACTTCAAGAGGCAACTCACAGCATGGCTTCTGGAACGGCCGTTCTACTCAGAGGATGAGTTTATGGACTTGCTCCAGTGAATTGCTGCAATTTATTATAATTTTATTTATTGACCATTTGACGTGTAACTGTTCTCAAAGAATATGTTAATAAAGAAATTGTGACACTTCATTTACAAGGCCTTGGTGAAGAATGGTGAAAATTTGAGATTTCTAAGTTTACTGCATCAAACATAACACCAATCGTAGTTAGAATTTGATTTTGTTCAAACGGATCCCACAGATATAGTGGTCAGAAATCAGGTTTGCTTGTGTCGGTATTTTCCTATTAAAACTTGTAATTTGCGGTAACTCTCAAGTTATTATATTTCAAATATTTTAGATGCCCCCTAACTCCCATTTTTTGAGAGAGAGCAATAATTTCAAAATTCATTGAAAGTGTTCTCGGTAATATTACATATCACCCTAAACAAATGTTAGTGGGACATTGGGTGTAAATGTGAATATCTGTTAAAAATATGTGCCTTTAAATAGGTCTACAAAGTAATAGAATCAACATGTGATCGTATATATTTTATTAATGAATAATAATAATATTGCATGATACGTATTGTTCAGTCAACCTAAACTGTGTAATAATATGGCATTATTAAACATCGTCTAACTACATAGCTATTTACTATATTAAATTATTCACAAAATGTTATGTAGAAATACAGGACAAATAATCAAGAGTGAGTGTATCTGCAATATAGTGGTAAAAATTGTAAGAACATGTAAGACGTTTGATACAAGAACTTTAAAGGAAGTTTCATAAATAGAATTCATAAATTTCTGTAAATGTAGAAATAAGCATATGTTACATGTCAAGACCAGTTACGAGACTTTACACCACAAAGCAACAAATTCCACCGAGTTAGCACAAATTCTATTCCATGAAGGTAGCTTTTTTCAAGGTTTTGTTCTATCTACCACAATAGATTATCAGTTCATCGTAATCCAGTAATGACACATTACCTTTGTAAAGTAGAGATCATGATGGTTCATTTTCATAAACTCTTTCATCTACTGATTACAATATAGTAGAGGCTTAGGGAAAAAGTAAGTAGTTATTTAAGTACACTGTATGTAGTACTGATGAGTACTTACCAATCACAGATCCCCCCCCCCCCACCGTGTGGGAAAAGTACAAGTTTTGAAACATTTTGCAGTCGTCCATTTCTATCTTCCACCACCACTAATTTTTCAGCCAATAGAAAAAAGAGAAAATTCAATTTCATAAATATTACACTATTTTCAGCTAATCATTATATACAAAAATTGTGAGCAGAAAGCAGCATTTGACAACAATAAATAATAAACTATATATTTGCCTTTCTAAATAATAACAATTCTAGAACTATGTACTACGATGGTCTATAGCGGTAAATTAACTATTAAAAATACTCATAAAAGTAACAGTAACATTAATATAATAATAACAAAGTTTATAATTTTATAAATTTTGAAGCAGAAAAGGCCTATAACAATAAAATTAACTAAAATAATTAACAATAACATTTAAATAGTAATAATAATTTCATTAATTCTATAAACTAAGAAGTATAAAAGGCCTATAACAAGAAATAAACTGTAAAGTAGAAAAGGTCTATAACAAGAATAAACTATGATTAATTAACAATAAAATAATATAACTAAAGCAATGAACAAATAAACATTATAAATTAAAAACAGTACAAATAAAAATGTTAAACTAAAACAATGACAATGACTTCCCATCAAGTTATATCAATCTTTGGTGAATGTACATATTAATGTCATTAAATTTTATATCCATACAATATTGCCTTCCGTAAGGAAGAGGCAATATCTACTGAATTGTTGCACATTCATATATTGCAATCCCATATCCATGGTACCTGAAGACAATATTTTTAATACTGGTGAGTGACTTTTTAAACTTAACAAAATAATCACTACATATAAATTTGTGAAATATATTATATGAATAACCTATTATACTAAATATCTAAAATAAATATAACATAACAAATAATAAATACCATAAAATAAAAACAATAATGTACAAATACTATGTAACAATTAAATAATATATAACAAGTAACTATAGTATAATGTATAGACACATCAATCCATACAAATACTTATGAGGGATATCTAGAATTCTTAATGGGCAAATCACATACCCTATTTGTTCACCTTCTATGACACTGTGTCTTTACATTCAGATCTTTTGGAAATTTTAAAAATCCTCACTCCCTCTGCCAGTGGTTTATTCAGGATTTCACTTAGGATGGGGGCGGGGACCAAACTCATCATCTTGTAAGAGGAGGGTTGAGATTAGGAGGTTAGTTTGATAACATATTCCCTGTTCTTCTATACAAACATGTATCATTGGGGTCCTCGCTAAGGACACCCATATCTCTGTACTAAAGGTCTAATAAAAATTACAGGACAAGCATTTAACAATAAAATATACCTGTATTTAACCAGGTAATTGATTTAAGTAGAACATTGATGATATATCCACACATTTATGCATGCTAATTAATGTGTTAAAATGATAAGAAAAGGAAAGAGGTTCTGATATAGTTATTAAAGTTATGAGAAAACTAAGACCAATCAGATAAAAGTATTACGACTCAAAGCATAAGTACAATTTATTGCTTTATACAATCGCTGAACAATTCTTTCCATTCTTAGAGTTGGTGAAAGTAAAAAATACGTACAAATCTAAATCAGCATTTTCTTTTATTATTATTGCCTAGAAAGATTCACTTCTAACAGATAACCCCTGTTAAACTGATGTGTTGGACTAAAAGCTCAGTGGATGTGCAGGAGTACTGTAGCTGCATCACTAACCAGAATTGTGAGATATTGGGTAAAAGGGTCAATTAGGTCAGTATATTTAGGAGGGTGCTGTTGGAGTGGGGGGGACCCACTCAGTGTTAAAGGATTTTTAAAGCCTAATCGTGAGGAAAGTTTGTTTCTTTGATTGATGATTCTTAACAATGAATTGATAATTGATGAGTTGATGATTCTTTGAAGATGCTGAAACTAGCTTCTCCTTCTAAGATGGCATGACTAAGATAGTGGCCATATTAAGCTCATGTCACTACAGAAGCAACACAAAGGTTCTTTAGGACTAAGTGCAATGGATGATTTCCTCATCTTCATGTCCTAAGTGAAACACATACATGTATATATTTGTTCTTATTAGATTTTTAAATTAAATTTCTATAACAGTAGAACATTCAAGCTATTAGTACAAGAGGCTCTATTGTGTTTCTTTGTTAGTTTGATATGAACCCAGTTCCCCTGAATACTCTGTTAGTTCTGAATTTTCGTATTTATGTATTTACCTATTCTTATTATTTTGCTTCACTGTAATATATATCATTTCTCTGGGAAGGTTTATTTTCAAATGTTTGTTAACGCAGTATTGACACCACATTTTAAAATAAAGTTTTACTTTGAGTGGTAACTAACTTACATAAATATTAATGATTCCTTAATTTATGTAACACTTACTTATAAAATACAAATCAGTTTATCATGTGTGTTTAATATTGAGAATGGATGATTTGAAGGGATAACAGGATTACGAACACTTGTGATCCGTAATTGTTACAATAATAAATACGTTTTTAGGACTGAAAAATATATTCTTCTTTAGTTACCAAATACTAAAACTTATGCTGATTGACGGCAAGACTATGTAGGCATTCATACAAAGGTATATTGAAACGATACCATTAAGTTATCTTTATTATATCACTGACTAAATAAACCTTAAATCAATACGGGCAAGGGTATTTATTTGCTAGATATTTTATGTATAAGAGAATATTTAACCATATAAAAAATAGTACTTGTAACTCACTGTCATTTTTATCCATTATTGCTACACATTATTTTAAAATTATTATTCTTTATGTAGTATGCGTGTAAACATCGAAGCAGCTAATAATCCTAGTGGCTTTGATTAATACTTTATTTGGCGGCAAAATAATTATCAATTATCATTAGATGTTATAAAGATATCTTAAAATTCATTAATATTAATTAATACGCTATTCTCAGGCTAGAGTTACTAATTTTCAATAGTCTAAACAAAAATAAATAAAATAAAGTATTAAACCTGACCTTTGTATTGTTGGCACTTATGAAAAATGTCAATGTATACATACAAATTTATCCAATCTCGATTGGAAGCTATCGATAGTCGAAATGTTATATTATGCTTTACTATAACAATTTAGTTACAAATATTTTTCATACTTATTTATCATTGAATTTTGACGTGTTTTGAATCTTAAAAACTGTAAGCTAGGCCATTATAAATAATACTAGAATTGTTTTTGAAAAATATATAACATTGCTTTGTTGAAAATATTCGTGCAAACACATCCATTTTTTAGACATATCATTAAAAATACAATACCTGTTTTCAAATACAAATTAGATTTTTCTTGAGAATAGTTATAATTTTTTTGAGAAAAAAAAGGAAAACAAATACAGGTTTATCATCAAAGGGCTTCAAACATCAACAATCGATTATTGAACAACTTTGCAGGCTTGTATTGTGTAGTTGATGAAAAACATCAAGTGCGTTTCTTGATAATTTGGGTTATGTTTATTTATTTGTTTTCAAGATGTAGTGCTGAAATGAAGTTATTAAAATGATTTCAACTTAATTTACAGGTAAGTGTGAAGCAAACATTAGTAAATACTCAACTGTAACTTTTACTCTGAAATATGTGTGATGCAAGCGCCATTACATCTCGGAGCCCTCTACATTTAATGAGGTTATGGCTAAACGTAAAAAACTGTAAAATAATCATGAACAGTTTCTAATATAGAATTTCTAAAATTTTTGCTACTAATTTACGTTTTAATCTTTTCTAACTGAGCCAAATTTGTCTTGGAAAATGTGATTACATCTTAAAGTGGCCTTTGTCAACTCAAAGCATCCTAACCACAATGGAGATGGATCAGCTATAGAGGTAGGCTTTACAGGCCCATTCTTCTCTAAAAACATAATAATATTGAATTTTATCCATTATATTAGTATTTTTCTAACAATTTTCCCTTTTATCTTCAAACTCACATACATTTATTGATGTAACATATTAACAACTATAGTCATTGAAATAGGGATTGATATGATTAAGTAAGGCCTTATATACTTGGTACATGTAACACATACAGCTCTAGCTTAATTACAGTGAAAAACTGATATTAATATAGTAATTTTGGCTTGATTGTTAAAAGAGCAATTGAAAATGTATCAATAGTGTTTAAAATAAACAAAATCTAACTCAACTAGGCCTAAGTAGTGTCAAGGCCATGAGTAAAGAAAATTACTGAAAGGTACAATATATAAGAATTTTTATTGCCTTTGAATAAAATACTTAAGCAAATGTCACAATAGGTTACAACAAAATTATCTGAGTCGTTAAAAATACATTTTGAGCTGAATGTCTAAATAATAGGCCTATAATATTGTCTTTTTACAGAAATAAACTAATCTAAAAGGCATTCCTCACATAAAAATGATTTTACATTTTTACAAGATAAATGGCATATCTTTTATCAGAAAAGCTGTCCGGAAGAAATTTATAAACATTGCAGTCCGAGTGTTGGTTTTTTAACCCTGTGACACAGTTATTTTAGAATACACAGCACCTTCCATGGTGCTACTTTATTAACAAAGCATGTATAAAATCAATGATGTTTAGTTAAGCTTCAATATTTTAGCTTATTTTTGTCAGATCCTAAGGTTTATTTCAATATAATACTCGTAATGAAACTCACAATAAATTTATAATTATTTTACTAATCTATATAGGCTAGTTAATTTTCTATGCTTAATCTTACTTGTTATCATCAGACAACAAAGAAACATTGTGCATCCAGTGATCAATGTTGCTATCTCGAGCTGCAACTTATCACTTTTTTGAGACTAAATATCACAATTCTAAACACATTGAAAAAAATCAGTAATTTTAGATTTAAAAGCCAACAATTTTGTAGGACAGATGTCTTAACAGTTTCATTTACTCATATTACCGTAACGGAGTTAATTGGCAGAAGACTATTTGAATATTTTACATATTCAATCTAGGCTAATAAAACAAGGAGCGAAAAAAAGGATTATGAACCGTTTTTCTTGTCTTGTCTAAACGATCTCAAACTGTTATTTATTAGAGATAGATAAAGAATTTGCCAAAGATGAGCATTATAAGTACATAGTGTGAACATTGACTTTTAAAAGCTACTGTTTAATGCAGCATCTGAAATTTGACTGGTACAAAATGACTCCTGGAATCTGGAGTTCACTGTTTCGACATCAGAGACACTTAGGCTACGAAGAAGCTGAGTCCGGTTACCCAGCAGCTATCCAGTGTAATCTGGATGAAGAGGTATTCTCATTGTCTCATCAATCAGGTGCACAATTGCAATGAGGCAAGACCATGAGAGACCTCTTTATAACAATCTTTTAAAAGGTTATGATATGTTTTCATATGATATACATAAGATATTACACTAAATATTCAATGTAATCGGTAAAAATTTTAAATCTTAAGCTCAGCGGTACCACTCTATTTTAAATGTCATTCTTAATGGATTCTATGGACAATTTCAATCCTTTTAGAACCAAATAATGATACTCAATGGGGTACTCATTTATTACTGGTAAATATTACATACATTGTCCCATTGAAAATACATCAGTGTACACTTCTATGTTAAGAGCAGTGCAATCCTCCAGTTTATCCAGATCTTTAAAAAAAGCAATACATTGAATAAATAAAAAATCAATTAAAACAAATTAATTAATTAATTAAAAACTAATTACAGCGCAGATAAAAGAACTTCCTAAAATCAACAATAATTGTTTAATTCATGATTAATCATAAAAAACTATCCACTTCATAAAATGGGTGTTTCAAAAGGAAAAGCCAATTTTTCTTTTGAAAATACCAAATGGCAGTGATCTTAATCTATTTGGCAGTGCATTCCATAATTTTGGTCCAAGAGATAATGTTGCTAATGCATATTGTTTGGAAGTCAGTTTTTTGGTTACAATATTGTTTGCTCCCCTTGTGTTATATTGGTGGATGTTTTGATATGTTAAGTTGTTTGACATAGCCATATAAAGCAACAGTTTATACACAGCTAAATAAGGGACTGTCAATGATATATTATTGTCTCAGGGTAAAAAGACCAACTAACAATACATTGTATGGTTTTAAGAAGTATGATATTAATAATAAACCGATAGGGTTTACAGTTAACAAAAGCGAGATTGCTGTTGGTATTACAACAATGTTTTAAAAAGCTTTTATTCTTCTCTGTGGACACAGGGATATGAAGTCTCAAAAATGTGCTACTTATTTTGACCAATTATTATAAGGCAGTCAAGAGAGACCCAGGAGTTATTTCTAATTCCTGTAATGAAAAACCTATGTACCGTCTGAACTATATTCAAACAATTATTTCTTAAATTGGAAAAGAGTGGATTGACAAGAAAAACAATGTTCTCCTTCTGAGGATTAACCAAGGATAGTCTTCTGTAAGTGACAGCTACCTGGAAAAATTCAGTGCCTCTGCAAGGAGTGCAGCACAGATTACACAAAACTTGTGTTAAATGTGAGAAAGGGATGGTGTAGGACTGGTGTAAATAGTTTTTGTGTACATAAAAAACATGTTGCAATTTTAAAATAAAAAAAAAAGAAAATGTTGAAGAACTAAAAGTTAGAGTACGTAAACTTATTATTTTATTTATTACTTTTTATTTTGTATAGTGTAGTATAGGTTTAGATAAATTTTTATCTGTAAGTAATATAGGACAGTTATTTCTGAACTTATGTTTGCACAAAATGGCTTTTTGTTGCATTGCGATACCATGTTACATTATAAGGTAAAATAATGTATTATATATGATTTTTATTTAGTTTTAGTTGCTCTTTCATGTCCTGTAATTGAAAAAATACATTATATAAAGTACTGTTTATACTGAAATTTACGTCAAACTTAAAATTGAAAAAGAAAATAGTTTTTCATTTTTGTTTATGACAAATTTTTACATGAATAAGAATAGAATAAAACTGATACATGTTTCAAAATCCTCATTTAATTACTAACAAACCAAAAAAGAAGTTATAACATTTTGTTGGTTAGCTTTTTTTATATAGTTTTTTCCAAGATGCTTGCAAAGCTGTGAGAAATGGTCGGACAATCTATGCATATGACTCGGGGAAATGACAGCAACATTGAAAGGGTTAATAAACAATAAGAAAGATAATATACATATTGGTACAACAGATTTAAGTACTGTAAGTATGATGCTTAAAAATTAGTACATTTTCAAAATATGCATTACAAAGGTAAATTTGTTTGTAACAAATACCATTAAAAGGTCTTATGTTAAAAATGGCTAAGTTTTTGTTCAAGCATGTTATGTAGCTTTTTCTCCATTCTTTGTGATATTGTACAAAATTTATATAAATTTTGTACAATATCACAAAGAAAATATATGTGTATTAAATATATGTATATATTATTTGTGTATATGTGTGTATTTGTATATATGTGTGTATTAAATTTCCACATATATATGTGGAAATTTAATTTTATAATTTCATAGATCTTAAAACTAATTTCTCATGAAGCTTGTATTCTCTATCATTTAATATAGTTTCATGGCAATTGGGCACATTATTTCAAACAAATGTTTGCAGGCATACAAAATAAATCAGATGTTGCCCATATTGAAAAACTAGAACATGCATTATATTGAATATTGGAAGTGAACCAATTGAGGATTTTATTACAAAGCTTGTATAGATAGAAAGAAAATATGTTTATTAAGAGAACAATATATACATAATTAAACTTGCAAATTATTAATTTTGTTGTTGTTGTATTCCCATTCTTAATAAATTTCAATCACGAATTTCATTGATTGAAATATAACTTAATAATTTTATTTTTTTAACCTTCCGACTGCTATTCAACGGATATCCGTTGTTTATTTTCTTTCCCTAAACATCAATAATCGGATATCTGATGTTTAGGACCACAGGGCTACCTGCTCGCTTAATCCCATTTGTTATAATACGTAAACAATCAAGTATCAATGTGATTCATATACCATTGGAAATGTAAAGAGCTGCCAAACACAGTACTGTTATTTTTTATTGTTATATGACAGCGGAGTAATTTTGAGTGATGTTGCTATTTTTGTCTGTGCAGAAAAAATTGTGTCACCTACTTTTTGTTTTTATAAGTGTTTTATAATAGTTTTATAACAAAATATTAATATATATATATATATATATATATATATATAATATATAAAACGCGCATGTGTGTGTGTGTGTGTTATTATAACATTTTTACAAAACATTGTTAGAATAACTGTTTTTTATGAGGTAACAAAAACCGTTACCTCATAAAACCGTTACAGTTACCGTTATCCATTATAGGATAGGTTTTATCCTATTTTTTAAAACCGTATTAATAAAAATTTTGATTTATACTAACTATAAAAAATAAAAACCTTAGGTTTTCTTACAATATTTATAATTGTAGTGTTCTCTAGTTTATTGTAAATAAAAACGATACCAAATACAGTTAGGTTTACAATTTATAAACATTTTTACAAATTAGTATGTTCTTGATCACAAAACCTACGCTTCTTGTACTACTTTCAATTTTTGCGCTAAAACCAATTTATTTACCCAAAGACCTATACATTTTATGAAACTAGACTAAATTTGTGGCCTTATAGGCTGTCTTGGAATTTGAAATTCATATACTGAACTATATTTTCCAGGTACACTCCTTCTTTTATACATGCAAATAACAACAAAATTCCCCACTCACCATACAAAATTCAAATTTAAATATGTACTCTAGTTACTTATTATTATTGTATTATACTGTTCATTGAAAACAAAATTATACCAAATACAATTAGGTTTGCAGTAAAACATTCCTTTTTACATATTTTAAAAAGAAACTTGTAAGAGTGGGGAAAAATCGGCTTGGCGTTTTAGAAAGACACTAAGGGCAGTTAATGAGTTATATAGCTGAAACAGCTGTAGGAGAGCATTGAAACTGAATGGGCAAGTGAATAAGGGCTGTAGGGTGAAGTGATGGAAAGTTTGAGAAAAGGCAAGGCAAGTTCCACAGCTGTGATTGGTGCTTCACAAAATGTTTGCGATAGGTCAGTTTTTGGTGTAATTAAACTTGTTAGTTTTCAGAAATTGTGTTTTTGTTTGATGTAATGTAGTGAAAAATTAATAAAAACCTGTTCTTGGTGTAATAAAGTATTATAAGACTTCATCTTCAGTAAGGTACAGTATGTTATGAATTACACTTGAATTAAAAAAAAAAAAAAAAAACTAAGTGAACAGTCTAAGAGAAAACTTTGACATTGATATGATAGTTAAAGTTAAAGATATGATAGTTAAAGTTAAAGATATGATAGTTAAAGATATGATCGTTAAAGTTAAAGATATGATAGTTAAAGTTAAAGATATGATCGTTAAAGTTAAAGATATGATCGTTAAAGTTAAAGATATGATAGTTAAAGTTAAAGATATGATGGTTAAAGTTAAAGATATGATAGTTAAAGTTAAAGCTGAATGATCTGTTGTGAGAAAGTTTGTGAATGAGTAAAAACTTATACTTGCTGTAAAATAGAATTGGATAGCAATTGTTCAAGATACCCTAATGAAGTAGTTGAAACTTAAAAATTTCTTTATTTCAATCGCTAACATTTTATCTGTAGGTCTTGTAACAGTCAGTTGCTGAGCACCTATTCTTGACAAGGGCTGTTGACGATTTATCTCAGGGACCTGACCTATTATGTTCATTGATGAGTGAAATTCTGTTTAATGATGAAATGGCAAACTAAACATTAAGTTGATTTGTCTCAAGTTAATGTGGGCATGTTTATTTTTATATTTTAATTTAAAAAATATTTTATTTTGCTGCATAAAATAATTCTCAAGAGATTGATACAAATCAAATAAATCAAACAATATAAAATTATCTATTTTGAAATATTTATAAACTTATAAATAATAATATAATCTTCAAACAAACAAGGAGCTTAAAAATAAAGAAGAACTTGAGAACACAATAAAACCCAATTATTGTGAAACAAATCGAAATATCCAGTAGGCAAAAGTCTGGTGAAGGATGGACATTACATAAAACTAACACAGTAAAAAAATTTCAGAAGGATTTAACCACTATATAAATAATATATTTATAAAAAATCTATAATATAAGTCATGGATGTTGACAATAAAAGACTAATTGGAAAAAGCTATGAAAAGTAATAAAAATAACTAAACGACACACTAGACTGCATTATTTCCTTAAAAAATGTTTAAAATGCACTTGCAATCATCCAATGCAAACAATTACATTTTAAAACACTGATGATTTAATAGTGCTAGATGTTCTATTTAATGGAAATAAAATTAAACAATCTTAGAGCATTAAAAGTGAATAAGGTTTAAAAACAGTTAAATTAGCCTTTGGAACTGGAAAAAGCAAACTTCTGAAATTACGAGTATATCTAATATTGTGTGGAGAGCTGGGTTGGAGATTTTTATAAAATATATTTTCAATACCCTATATATGTAAAGACTTTGCAAAGAGAGTATTTTAAAATTTACAAATAGTGGTCAGGAATGATCTTATTTGATTTAGTAATAATGCAAGAAAGGGATCTTTGAAAGGAATTGATTGTTATTCTGGTCTTGTTAAGCACATGTAGATAACATTACCAAAATCTGATGAGCATTTTTATCTCATATAACATTGCAGTTTGTTTACTGTACAAGCAGTACATGTGCATTAGTTGTTCATGTTTGTGATAAATAATGTGTGAACTTGAACTAAATTACTTTGTAGTGTATCTCATAATACACTGAGTTTATAATCACTCAAAATTCGGATTGGTTACCTACGTGTGCAACCATTGAGCTATTAATGACAAACAATATGAGAAAGGTATCTTTTTCAATTTACTAACCTACAATTGGTGGGGACACAAAGGAGCGTCCTCAAAGACTACTGAATGATAAGATAAATGCTAAATAAAATAAAGTTTTCAGGTGTATCTTGGGCAATGTTGGCTTCGTGCAAGCGGCTAACTACTTCACTAAGTGGTAGCTGCACTCCCAAAATTGGTGATCTCTGAGCTAAATCAGTTACCACAACCAAAACAATCTTCTCTTTCAAGGGCCAAATTGACTTCAGTAATATGAGATTTGTCCTGAATCTATGGACATTTCAACACAGAAAGTATGATCAGCTCCAAGTCTGGATACTTGAGTTAAATAATTTCAGAATTTAAGGTCGATATCCTTGCTCTCCAAGAAATTTGTGTCGTACACAGCTAGAGAAGTGCAGGAGACAATATTCCTGGATTCAGGCTTGTGGCAGCTATTGGACATAGGATTTATGGGATAGCAATGTATGTACGACAGGACCTCAACACTACCATCTATGTTGGGGACTTTAACAATGATCACAGCCAATGGGTTCTCACTTCGGATGATTAAAATGATATGTGTTACTAACTTTGGCTGACGTTAAAAATTTATCTTTAATTCTAGACATTTTTCTTCAAGTCTTCAAAATAACAACAATCTCTAGTCATAAGTACCTGCAAGTTAGGTTTTTTAAGTTATCTCCCAATTATGAAGCTGCTAAAGGAAATATTTGAAAAGTAGTTTATCTCTGGTTGATTCGAAAGACTCAATTGAAAGATTCTTTTAATGCGATTTGGTAAATTTCTTCACCAACACTTGGTCTATTGTTTATTTATTTCTTGTGTTAACACACTGAACACAACTTTACAGTGACCTATTTGCAGCTATTTGTATGGCATACCCCTCTCTTGTTTATTTAACTAACTAGGTGTATTTCAGTAAAACACAAGTACATACAAGGTTTGGCTAGAAAATAACCGGATCAGTATAGGCGGAGCCACAGAATAAACACAATAAGGGTGAATATCTTTCGGTCAGTAAAGCAAGTGACAACACACGCATTGGCAGACCATCGTCATCAAACACTGATGGTAACATTGAAAATATTTCCCCAGTAATCTAGTTCAACTACATTACCGATAATTAGAATTACTACATTAGTCCTGACTACAGTTACGGAAAATGATCAGCTACAGGTGTAGTAAGTACAGGAGCAGACGAACACGAGGAGGGGTGGGAGGGGGAATCACGTGACCGACTGTAGGATATTCAGCCTTATTCCGTTTGTCCTACGGCACCACCAATTTCTATTTTCTAGTTAGGCCTTGTATCTGAGGCTACAGAGTGATAATAGCAATTACCAATCTTCTATGTACACCCTTGACAGGAAGTGTGAAGCAGCAGATCAGTATGGCAGTGGTGGTAAAGAACACCGGTGTAGAGGAGAGTGAGCTGATCTGTGGAGTCAGCAATGATTGTGTTGTCCTGCAGCCGATGAAGATGGAACCAGAGCCTGTTGGTTTCATCAGTGTCAACAATGGCAGCTACGACACAGCCACTAGTATCGCAGATCTTTACAAACCCTCGTACCAGCAACTCACCTCCTTCCAGCCGTACTCGCAGGTAGACCACTTAAGATATTTACATCCACCATCAATAATGTTTTACAGTGTTAAGATCTGAATATAATATAAATATAAATACAAAGTAAAGTATTAAGTTTTTCATAAGAAACATTAAAATTTTTTAAAACGTAATTTTAAGTAAAAAAACTACCTCTTGCAGAAGTTTTTGCAGGATGTGGATGATTTTTAGTGTTCTCAATTCTTACTAACATAAATTAAAAAGTCCTTCTGACCCTGCTGGAAGAAGTAGGTGGATTTTGTGACAACTGAGGGTTAGAGTTAACCCATTGCGGATCGTATTGTTTTGGCGCGCGGGCAAGAATTAATTTACGGTCAGTGGCCGAACGAACAGCAATGGTGCGCCACATCGAATCGCTTGCTATTGTATACTAGAAAATTCAGCTGTGAAGGTATTCGTTCAGGTGAGACATGGGCCTGCTGGGGTATCCGTGATGTAGGAACGATAACACGCGAGCAAGGTTCCGGGGTGGTAGGGATGATGTCTGAATCACAGTCTAAATAAAGCGGCTCGGGTGAAGCGATTACAACATCCGAGCCATTGTCTAGACTAAACCCGCCAACATGTACGTCTGCGTCGTTTAGTTGTTGTCACTAACCTCAAAAGTATTATAATAACACTGAGGAAAACACCCAATCAGAAGCGCTAGAAAGCAGAGAGTAAACTCATATAAATGATTTTTCAACTTCAACATACAACTGCGATCTGTAGGATATTTATACAACTTTTGAAAGTTTCTCTAAACATAGACCGTTGTTAAACACTCTTAGTTGACAAGTGAAGACAATCGCCCGATCTATCAGACATTACTAGAACTATTTGGAGGGAAACTTAAAAGCAGACCGCTTTTGCGAGCTGAGCTCGTCGTCAGTGTTAGGCCCGGCCACTGCGTGACGAGCCCAGCTCGTCAGTGATCCGCAATGGGTTAAACCCTTATTTGGCAAACGTTACATTTTAAAATTTCACCCCATTAGTAGGCAGCTAGTGACTGAGGGGCCGCCCGTAAAGTATGTAACACCCTAGTGCGAAGGTGGTGTTTTCAGCAGTGTCATGCACCGGCACGGAGAGGGGTTAGGTGGTTTAGACCAAGCATTACGTAACTATAAAACCTCAACAATTACTTTGCTTGAATTCGTTCACAAAATTCGCATATATACCCTTCCTCCAAAGGTTTTAAATTTAGTACAATATTACCCCCTCCCTATAAGAAAAATAAATTGTATAAATGGTAAAGTAGTTTGTTTAACTCTTTGACTGATGATAAGACTCTCCCAGAATGTCTTTGTGAAGCATATTTTTCTGATATTAAAAAAAAATAAATCCTAAATGCTAAGTAATAAGTGTTGTACATCAATTTTTTTTGTTAGAAACCAGAGATAAATGTAAAATAATAAAAATATGCACTTACTAGAGTATTGCTTTTTTATTTGTACAGAAATAGAAAAATGTATATTATAAGTTTTTTTTTCTAAGTCACTCTGTAACTTTCACATGACTTGAGATAGTAAGATTTTGTAAATGTACAAAATATACATAGTATTGAAGTGAACAAAAAAATTATAACATATATAAACTTATTTACAACACAAAACAGTTTTTTTTAGATAAAATTGTAAAGTATATACTACTTTTTAGGCAGTACGCATGCATATCCATATTGGTGTTTGATGAATTCCTTGGGCAAGAGATATATCAGATAATGATGAATTGTTGTCATTGTCACTATCAATTTGTTCACAACCCAATTCAGATTCCACCGGTTCATAATCTTTCAGACTACCTGAAAACAAATCTGACAGAGAAATATTATCATGCACTTCATTTTCAGATATGTCATATTCATCATCAGAATTAATATTTTCATCATCCAATAGTTCACGTATATCATTTGAACAACAAGTATTGTCCATTTCACAGCATAATTATAAATTATAATTTGGGAACGACGTTAGCCACAACTCGTTCTGAGTAAGAATGAGGGCTGGTCCAGTAGAAGAGAGAACCAGTCAACATCGTCCTGTCCCAGTACAAGACTACTACGAGATTCAGGTTGTTGAAGAGGAGGTGGTCAGTGATAATTGTCTTCAATATTTGTTTATCTTTGATACAGTTGGAGGAGTACGAGGGGGGACCGAGTGAGGGGGGTCCAGCAGAAGAGAGAGCAAGTGAACATTCATCCTCTACACTGTCAGTCCCAGTACAAGACTACTATGAGATTCAGGTAGTGGAAGAGGAGGTGGTCAGTGATAATTGGAATGTGGACCATACAGAGTAAGTTCCTAAACTTAAATTTAATCTGATTTCTTATTACATACAATCTCTTACATAGAAGAACTCCTGTCTTCTTAAAGTCAATTTTCAGAAATCCAGATTGCTGTTTCAATATTAATATAATTTGTTTTAATTAAGAATTAATTAAAGAAAAAAAATAAAATTCTCTTTTAAAATTAAAAGAGGTTTATAAGCAACGTTCTTTTTAAGAAGCTGATGATGACTCCCACCCAAGTGCAAGATTTATGTCTTTTTGGGTTGGTATATTTTTCTCAAGCTTTATATTGTAGTATTCTGTATTTCAATGAGAAAAATAAACACATTTATTATTATTTTAAAATCAAAAAAATATCATGCAACCAAGTACAATGAGAGTGTATTCCGTAATTTTCAGATGTCCAACTTAACCCTCCGAGCGTCCATCATATTTCCCTAAACGTCCACCTGTTTTTGTAACTTTTGTAGTCTTTTTTGCACAATTCATAAAATATCTTAAGAATGGTTTAAATATAGTGTACTATACATCATCTTTCTTGGAAAGAATCACAGAATATGCTTATATAAGAATTAAAATCTTTAAAAAAACTTTCTTTTTGCAACAGCCTGAGAAAGGGGAAAAAATATTTTAGAAAATATTTTTTTAAATATAAAAGTATCCACATGTTATTGTTATATTACCTCTACAACAATTTCATAATAGGCAAATTATAACAAATTTAGTCATGAACGCATAAATATACAGGGTTATGGGGTTCTGTGAATATATTCATAATGTTATATCATAATACATTCACAACAACACACAGAACAATCGCGCGAGCCGCGTCCCGCCCGAAATAACAGCTGGTATAAACTACTTACACTAGCATCTGGTACAGACCAAGAGGTATGCAAAGACCACTAAATGTAAAGAACAATTCACAGGCTTTCGGTATATGTAATTTATAACAATATTACGCGAATAATAGCGCGGGTCGAATTAATTTGATCGGCAAGTGCCCGCCGTCTTAAAATAAGACGGCGACGTTTAGCGAAAGGTGCCGTCGACTTAAAACAAGTCGGCCGACGCTCGGAGGGTTAACACAGTGAGCTGATAAGATGTGTAGTGAAATTTATAGTTATCTCTCTGGCCCTTTTTTTATTTCAACAAGTTCATCCTCCGTTCCAATTATAATTTTCTAGCTACACTTGCAAGTGATAAAATATGTGTTGTGTACAACATATTTTGGGAGTCAAAAGTTTTAATATAAGATTTCAGGGATTTTTAAGCTCAGAAAATGAAGATTTAGCAGGTCAGCAAACTGCTCAAAACCATCAAAGACCAACTACTCTTTCCTATTACATGCCCATCATCTAACTGATCAAATCCATCAAAACAACTGCTCTCCTATTACTTGCCATACATCAAACTGATCAAATCCATTAAAGCTACTACTCTCCTATTATATGCCATTCATCAAACTGATCAAATCCATCAAAGCAAGTACTCTCCTATTACATGAGCATCATCAAACTGATCAAATCCATCAAAGCAACTACTCTCCTATTACATGCTCATCTTCAAACTGATGAAATCCATCAAAGCAACTACTCTCCTATTACATGCCATTCATCAAACTGATAAAATCCATCAAAACAAACTAATGTCCTATTACTTGACAATCATCAAACAGATCAAATCCATCAAAGCAACTATTCTTCTATCACCTGCTCATCATCAAACTGCTCATGCACCAACTAAATAATATTCAGTACCTGACCAGAGGTAGTAGAACATTGAATTTTTCTCAGGATCAGCTATATAGGAGGTGGAGGATGGTGAAAACCAAACTGCTTTGGATAAGACAGACAGATGGAACACAAAGTATTTTTGGACACATGTTCTTTTTTATTGCTTTTTTATTTTGATGCAAAGAACCAATTCTTGAATATTGGTCATTTTTTATCGGACACCTTGTTGGAGGTTTATGCTATGAAAAGTGCAATACTGGTTTAGTTCAAGCCATTGGTATGCTAATATTCAGCACCTAGATATTTCTTTATCCGTGATTTTATTGAGTTTACAAACTAATTTGCAGTAGTAGCAAATAAAGTTATGATATAATGATAAGATTAGGAAGAGTTCACAGCCTTTTCATTGCTGCCATCTAACAGACAACATTAAATAAATGAATTGAAATGTTTTTTTATTTCAAGCGCCTCTTAGTGTACAACTGCTGTACAGAGTAGCTCAAGTCAAACTTATTTTTATTTAAAACTGCATTATAGGCTATTCACAAATTTAACCACAGTTTTTTTAATTTGGGAATGTCGATGGCCAAGCGGTCTAAGGCTTTGGATCATCATTAGCACAGGTTTAAATCTGCATTGACCTTGTACTGTATCGACTCTACTTATTTTCTTTGATCCTCACACAGACAGTGGCCCATGAGGACGGGCAGAATAAAGCTTTAAAGAAAATCGGCATCTCATTTTGTTAAAAAATGTTAGTTCTATTAAAATCAAGAGACATTTTAAAATGAGACTTTACTTTATGAAGGTAAAAGTACGTAAGCAAAGTTTAATTGCGACACTGTCTTGCTACAGCATGATTTCTGTCAACACTCCATAATAAGCTAATGCGTAATGTGTATTTTTTTAATATAAGGGTTAATTTTAAGGTTTAAGTATAATATATCATCTATGATTTGTTTTTAGTATATATCTTTAAAAATTATCGAATTTAGTGATAAAAAATAATGAAAACAACAATATCCGCCTGTAATTATAACAAAACCATATCTTTGTTTGAATCACAGCTGTTTGGTATAGTCATAGATGTTTTAACATTGGGGTTTGATAGGGTAGGAAGGTCATAGTTCTTTTTTCCGAGTATTTATTCCAATTTCTCTTAATATAGAAATTAAATTGAACACAATTACAGAAATTGGATATTTTGTGTCTATTACTCAGTGTAATTAAATTACAAAATACTAAAATCACTATTCACTCAACGGGACAATTATACAAAAAAATTTTTAATATCTCTGTAAGAGTCTTCTTCTTCTGTGGGGCGGCCTACTGCCATGCACTTAAGCCTCAAGGGCCTTTTGCGCACCCCGGAAGCACACCATGAGGCCTACCAGTCTATGATTTTAGCAGTTCCACAAACCCCTAAAACAACCTATCAAATCCTCCTGAGGAAATTCACCATCACTATTCTTGTCCAAACCACCAAAGATGGCATACCACTCCTTTGCTATTGTAGGACAATCAAAGAGCAAGTGTTCGGCAGTTTCATCCTGCTCATCACACATTCTACAGAGCGAATCCTCCTGAAGGATGCCGAATTTGTGATGGATGCTTCCTCAGGTGACCATGTCCCTTGATCAGACGTATAAGAGTCTATTTTAAAATTTAACAACAAAATTTAAGTTTTCAAATCACAAGCTGTAATAAAATGATTGTATCAGCTGGTAAGTGCAAAATAAACATATACTGTAGTTCATAATTTGTTTCCCCATAACCAGAAAAAAAAACAATTATCTTAGTAACAAAACCACCATTGAATAGCCTGGGAATGTAGAACTATGCCTTCAGTATGAAGTTTCCATTACAAATAAAAACAAGCAGTAAGTAATAAAAAACTATGGATGATGCCACAAGTCCAGTAGCGATGTCAGATCGCTTGATAGTTTCCTTACACTGTTAATTGTCACGTATGAAGTTTTATTTTCTTAATTGCTGGATCCTTAGTAGCAACGGCAAAACATACTTTATTTTAATTTCTGACAGGGTGGTGGTAGAGGATTCTAAACCGCAGGTGGACAGTGGCACGTCTGCGGCAGTAGACGACGTGGAGATACCGCTGCCTCAGGACCAAGATCTCTACTCACAGATGCACCCTTACCCTTGCGACTTCTGCAGCCGTCGCTTCAGTAAAAAGTCCACCCTGATGAGTCACATGATCTCGCACCAGACAGAACGTCCGCATGGATGTAACTTGTGTGGAGCACGATATCGGCGCAAGTGTGATCTGGTGAACCACATGAAGATCCACGCGTATCCGCCGCCACGAACTGCACTGGACGAGGAGGAGGAAGAGACACGCAGTGCGGCTGAAGGTAAGGGTCGACGGAAGAAGGCGCAGTCTCTGGCTCCGAAGAAGAACAGTTTCAGCAGTGACCTGAGTGACAACCTGGAGTTCCGAGATGAGAAGAAACCTGGTGAGTGTTGGAAATTGACTAGTGTTGCTCAGTGTGGAAATAAAATTGGTTTATTTATTCAGATACAATGGACAGTTAGATAAAACTATTCATTATAAATTCGGAAATACAAATATTTAAGGTGATTATGAAATGTTATAAATGGAATAATTCTAATAACAATTTGAATTACATGTATGTCCACAACTTTGCAGCGGTTAACACTTTTCTCTCTAGGGGAGATCATGATAAAAAATAAGTGTTAGTAAGAAACCTTCTTGTACTTCTTGGCTTACTATTGTTGGAAATTTAAAGTATGCAATTGGAATAACATTTACTGTTGAATAAATTAATGATAAATTGTAATCTCGAAGTAGCAAAAGAATTTGTCACTGACTTTTTGGGAAAGTGAACTAGAATAAAATTATATTAATCAATTCAAAATAGTAATATTCTCTAATTACCCTGAGTTTGTCATGTTATGAAAAATATAATTTATATTAAGAACAAAAACAAAATATTTTTAGTATGTGAACTTTTTTATTTGAAATCTTTGCATTATACAGCAAAAGTTCACAATATTTTAGTCAAATTAAGCAAAAAATAATGTTCCTATGTATATTTCAACCAAGCACGTCAGCAAACGGTCCCAAATGCTCAGCAAGCTTGGAGTGAACGTCAAACAATTAGAGCTAAAAAATTCACTAGCCATCCAAAAGTCCTTTTTTTGCACATGTAAATAAATTATAATCATTGATGCTTCACAGATGAACTTCACGGCCTAAAAAATGAAGTATTTATAGTCAGCTGTTCTTTTTCGCGTAGTTATCTAACGGCAATATATAGTTGGCCGGTCTCCAAAGGGTGAAGTGTCATTCCAGGTATTCATCAGTTATTATCCCCATGTACATTGTCTCTGTGGTGCTTACATTTAGCAAGTTAACTTCTTGATCTTCTATGGCACATTACATGCAGAAAACCTTTTAGCATAATGGGATTAAAAAATATTATATAGAGGATTACTATACATATACAAGACAATTAGAACACAATTGGATTTTGGGAACTGATTGGGCAAGTGTATGTACAGTAGATTTCTGTTATCAATATCAATTATTGCATTCACCAGCAGATTGTGAGCCAGAATTTGAATTTTGGAAACCTCAAATGATTTCTTTTCTATACAGTGTATTTAACCGGAACACATAGACAGTTGTGTACATTATCCCATATCCTAACAAAACTGTTTCTGTCCACTTTACTCTCCACAATCAAAACTTAGACAACTATTTTAATTTATCCATCAGTGAGTAAATCACCAAATCCTGAGACATTACTGCAAGGTCCAATATCCTAACAAACCCGTTTCTGTGCACTTTACTCTCCACAACCAGAACTTAGACAACTGTGAGTGAATCACCAAATCCTGAGACATTACTGTAAGGTCCAATATCCTAACAAACATTTTTGTTCACTTTACTCTCCACAACCGAGTAAATCACCAAATCCTGAGACATTACTGCAAGGTCCAATATCCTAACAAACCTTTTTATTCACTTTACTCTCCACAACCGAGTAAATCACCAAATCCTGAGACATTACTGCAAGGTCCAATATCCTAACAAACCTTTTTATTCACTTTACTCTCCACGACCGAGTAAATCACCAAATCCTGAGACATTACTGCAAGGTCCAATATCCTAACAAACCTTTTTCTTCACTTTACTCTCCACAACAGAGTAAATCACCAAATCCTGAGACATTACTGCAAAGTCCAATATCCTAACAAACCTTTTTATTCACTTTACTCTCCACAACCGAGTAAATCACCAAATCCTGAGATATTACTGCAAGGTCCAATATCCTAACAAACCCGTTTCTGTGCACTTCACTCTCCACAACCAGAACTTAGACAACTGTGAGTGAATCACCAAATCCTGAGACATTACTGTAAGGTCCAATATCCTAACAAACCTTTTTGCTCACTTTACTCTCCACAACCGAGTAAATCACCAAATCCTGAGACATTACTACAAGGTCCAATATCCTAACAAACCTTTTTATTCACTTTACTCTCCACAACCGAGTAAATCACCAAATCCTGAGACATTACTGCAAAGTCCAATATCGTAACTAACCTTTTTATTCACTTTACTCTCCACAACCGAGTAAATCACCAAATCCTGAGACATTACTGCAAGGTCCAATATCCTAACAAACCTTTTTGTTCACTTTACTCTCCACAACCGAGTAAATCACCAAATCCTGAGACATTACTGCAAGGTCCAATATCCTAACAAACCTTTTTTCTTCACTTTACTCTCCACAACCGAGTAAATCACCAAATCCTGAGACATTACTGCAAGGTCCAATATCCTAACAAACCTTTTTATTCACTTTACTCTCCACAACCGAGTAAATCACCAAATCCTGAAACATTTACTGCAAGGTCCAATATCCTAACAAACCTTTTTGTTCACCTTACTCTCCACAACCGAGTAAATCACCAAATCGTGAGACATTACTGCAAGGTCCAATATCCTAACAAACCTTTTTCTTCACTTGACTCTCCAAAACGGAGTAAATCACCAAATCCTGAGACATTACTGCAAGGTCCAATATCCTAACAAACCTTTTTATTCACTTTACTCTCCACAACCGAGTAAATCACCAAAGTCCTGAGACATTACTGCAAGGTCCAATATCCTAACAAACCTTTTTGTTCACTTTACTCTCCACAACCGAGTAAATCACCAAATCCTGAGACATTACTGCAAGGTCCAATATCCTCACAAACCTTTTTATTAACTTTACTCTCCACAACCGAGTAAATCACCAAGTCCTGAGACATTACTGCAAGGTTCAATATCCTAACAAACCTTTTTGTTCACTTTACTCTCCACAACCGAGTAAATCACCAAATCCTGAGACATTACTGCAAGGTCCAATATCCTAAAAAAATCTTTTTGTTCACTTTATTCTCCACAACCGAGTAAATCACCAAATCCTGAGACATTACTGCAAGGTCCAATATCCTAACAAACCCGTTTCTGTCCACTTTACTCTCCACAACCAGTACTTATGTTTCGTATGTTGGCAGGTAAGAATAACAAGAAGGTGAGCAAGAGCTTGCCACCAAAGTCAGTCAGCTACGTGGATGAGGACATGAGGCTGTTGACGGAGATGTCCCGCAATTCCGACATAGTGAACCAAGTACCCCGCGATGGCCCGTCGTCGACCAGTCAAGGCCCTACGTGTGTCAGCATTGCGGTGTCGGTTTTGCCAGAGAAAAGGTAATTTAACTCTCTGTGGACACACTGGTGTACTACACGTGTGTACACGTTATAGTGGTCTGTGCGTGCAGCTATGGTAGGACAACAAAATTATTAGATAATGTATGCTGTGATAAGTACAGTACAGTATTAAGTATTAATGTTGCCTCTTCTTTTAAGTTTCTTGCAAATTTCAAACCGACCAAACAAAACAAAATTTTAGTGAATTCATCTCTCACCACATTGTTATACATGTTACACTGTACAGGCGCTGGGGTCTCACTCTCGAATTCATGGAGGTGACTCACCCTTCGAGTGTGACGTCTGTGGAGAAATGTTCTGGGATGTGAGCTTACTGCGGGAACACGCACGCAGCAAACATCCGCACTTGGACACCACACAGGGAGACGCAGTGTACACCGGTGACGATCGGTTCGGCAACTTCTTCTGTGAGACCTGTGGTGTCTCCTTTCAGCGGCTAGATCTGCTGAAGAAACATCGCAGGTCAGCTCTGTTCTTTTTTCTCATAATAACAGACTGAGTGATAATGAATAATAATAAGTTCCTGCCGTACATCTAGAGACAAGCTTGTAGCTGCATGTGCTATGTATGTAGTCAGTGCCCAGCTTTATAACTGTGTAAAATTTGCAGGATTTTATTTAAAAATTGTTAAAAAGTACTGTATAAAAACAATTATTCACTGTAGGTACATTTCAAACATTTATAATTACCTAGTTTGAGTTTTTTTATCAGGTAGTAAGTGAAGAAAATGTTATAATTAATGTTAAGTTTCCAAAATAAATCTACATACTGTAGAAAAATTCCAATTTTTCAATTGGGGTTTTAAACAAAATGTGTAAATTTTGGAACAATATTTACTCTATAGCCTAAACAAATTTTATAAACAAAAGACAAAACTAATGCACTCTGCAGAAAATGTCTATTTGAGACAGCTATTGTCGTTTGAGCAGTTCCATTTTGTTACCACAGCTGTTTGTTATCAGTATAATTCGGTTGCTGAAAAAACATTTGAATATGCAATCTCTTCTGGTATTGAGAATAAATGTGTCCAGTGAGGCGCAGACACTGGTACAGGCAGGTGTTTATAGCAATGTTGAATTGTGAAGGAAACTTTATTTTTACGAACATATGCCATTGTTCAGATACAATACAATTAGTAACAGTACGTTTCGTGATCTGCAATCTGATCTCTTCCTCAGATGATACTTCAAGCAAGGAATGTTGAATTGTCGGCCATAAATCTGTTGTATTGTGTGATTTGCTGATGCAACATCAATAAACAACAATAGCATTAAGTGACTACTAGGTAGGAGGTATTTGACTAAATGACTACCACTAGGTACGAGGAATTTGGCTAAATGACTACCACTAGGTACGAGGAATTTGACTGAAGATTACCACTAGGTACGAGGAATTTGACTGAAGATTACCACTAGGTACGAGGAATTTGACTGAAGATTACCACTAGGTACGAGGAATTTGGCTAAATGACTACCACTAGGTAGGAGGTATTTGGCTAAATGACTACCACTAGGTAGGAGGTATTTGACTGAATGACTACCACTAGGTACGAGGAATTTGACTGAAGATTACCACTAGGTACGAGGAATTTGACTGAATGACTACCACTAGGTACGAGGTATTTGACTGAATGACTACCACTAGGTAGGAGGTATTTGACTAAATGACTACCACTAGGTAGGAGGTATTTGACTGAATGACTACCACTAGGTACGAGGTATTTGACTAAATGACTACCACTAGGTAGGAGGTATTTGACTAAATGACTACCACTAGGTAGGAGGTATTTGACTAAATGACTACCACTAGGTAGGAGGTATTCACGAAATGACTACCACTAGGAGGTATTTGACTAAATGACTACCACTAGGTAGGAGGTATTTGACTAAATGACTACCACTAGGTAGGAGGTATTTGACTAAATGACTACCACTAGGTAGGAGGTATTCACTAAATGACTACCACTAGGTAGGAGGTATTTGACTGAATGACTACCACTAGGTACGAGGAATTTGACTGAATGACTACCACTAGGTAGGAGGTATTTGGCTAAATGACTACCACTAGGTAGGAGGTATTTGACTGAATGACTACCACTAGGTACGAGGAATTTGACTGAATGACTACCACTAGGTACGAGGAATTTGACTGAATGACTACCACTAGGTAGGAGGTATTTGACTAAATGACTACCACTAGGTAGGAGGTATTTGACTAAATGACTACCACTAGGTAGGAGGTATTTGACTGAATGACTACCACTAGGTAGGAGGTATTTGACTAAATGACTACCACTAGGTAGGAGGTATTTGACTAAATGACTACCACTAGGTAGGAGGTATTTGACTAAATGACTACCACTAGGTAGGAGGTATTTGACTGAATGACTACCACTAGGTACGAGGAATTTGACTGAATGACTACCACTAGGTAGGAGGTATTTGACTAAATGACTACCACTAGGTAGGAGGTATTTGACTAAATGACTACCACTAGGTAGGAGGTATTTGACTAAATGACTACCACTAGGTAGGAGGTATTTGACTAAATGACTACCACTAGGTAGGAGGTATTTGACTAAATGACTACCACTAGGTAGGAGGTATTTGACTGAATGACTACCACTAGGTACGAGGAACTTGACTGAATGACTACCACTAGGTAGGAGGTATTTGACTAAAAGATGTGGTTAACCCTTATAAGACCTCATTGAATGTGATAATTCAGCATTATACTAATTGTAGCAGAGTACATTAGAGTTTGTCAGTAAGTCTGTTGTGTTGGCACAGGAGCCATCTGAAGACTGAGCCAATGCAGGAAGTAGGAGACGATGACCACGTGTGTACCGTCTGTGGGCAGTTCTTTGAGAACGCATCGGAGTTGCGCACACATGCAGAGACTCATGCGACCGAGAGCCATCGTTGTATGGCGTGTGGTGCACGGTTCTCACAACCGGCCGAGCTCAGCGAACATGTGCGCACTTCTCACACCGACCACACCCAGGACACCACTTGTACTCAGTGTGGCAAGGTAATACAGTGGCAAACCAATACACCATCTGCGACTGATAAGTAATTAACATTTTGTTAGTATCTCGTAATGGTTTATATGACATCGACTACATCAAATTTTATTAATGTAAATCCCATCAGAATTTTTCTATCACAAAAAAACTGGCGACAGGAATGCTGAAACAAGTTCAATCTGGTATAAATTTTGATCTTATAGATATCTTGACTATGTTCGTTCACCAGCCTGATAAGCAATTTCATGTTTTGTTTGAGTGGCCATTAAAAACTTTCAAAAATTTACAACCTTTTTTATTTTTGAAATGAAAGGAAAAAAAAAATTGTTCTGGAATGCTTTTGTTACAAACAATTTTTGTTCTATCAAATGGTTTTCAATATATTGATAATATGTAGCACATATGTTATGATTGATATGTATTGTACATGAGAATACAATGATAATATTTTAGATGTTATAAAATCTACCCACTTCTACCGACTTGAGCCGGAAAGACTATTTACATCTTATTATTATAACATATTCTGAACTACTTTTATAGAATCACTACTTAATCTTGTATATACATTCGAGCAAATTTGGACTGTTGTATTATCTGTTGCGCAGGTGTGTAAGGACCGACGAGCACTGGCCAAGCACGCTTGCGCTCACTCCGAGAACCGCAGCTTTCCCTGCTATTCTTGCAACAAGCGTTTCCACAGTCGAGCACGACTCCGCAGGTCAGTTTAAACATTATTTTCTCAGATAATACAATTATTCAAAATTTTAGCAATATTGTTGCTCTCCCATGTTTTGTGCATTTATTTTTAAATAAAAATCGAACAACAGGGTGATTAGCAACTGGAAACCCCGGAAATAGTCAGGTAATTCTAGCAATAAAAGAGAAAGTGATGGAAAGTCAGCAAATTTCCTAATAGATGAGAAATTTGTCCGGTTAATTCCGCAAAAGTGTCTACCGGTAATGGAACTACCGGACAAGTCATGGATTTTAATGAAGGTTCACGAAAACCACCAAAAATTATTGATTATGTCACTGAAAATTTTTTTCTAAAATATCAGTTTTATGGTATTTTTATGATAACTTGTGATGTGTCAAAGCATAATCTCGAATCAGCAAAATCTTCAACAAAGATTCAAGTTGGAAAATTGATCGACGGGATTCAACAATAGACTCTAAGAAGACTTGCTGCATCATTAATTATTGGCTAATCTTCAGAGTACTAATAACTGATAAAAAAAAATGTTTTTATAAAATGTTTTGTTTTGTAAATAGCTTATCATATTATCAAATTGTTTAATTTTTTTTTTAAATAGTATTTTCCTTATTAGTATTTATTAGATTCACGTTCGTAGATCACTGGGTGCGAGTCTGCTATGTAGGGAAACAATTTATCCAAAAGTTTCACCAGCCTTTAAAAAGCCTAGAAAACACAAAAAGATTTAAAACTGAACTCACTGATTGGCTTATCAACCACTGGTATTAGAGTCTCGAGGAGCTGTTTGAATCCCGAGAGGTGGTTGCTAACTAACATACCCAAATATCATAACTTGCACCTATTATAAATTGCTTTTGTTTAACATGAAATATGCAGTATCATTTATTTGAATATCAATCATATTATGTGACAGTAATTTATAATAATCGAAAACTATAAAACGTCAGTACAACACTCGCCATGAAAGTAACTTTACAGAATCACACTGTTACAACATTGTATGAATCTAAACCAAGCTATATAGAGAAAACATTTTTCTAAAAGTTTCCATAAATTTATTTTAAAGTTTTATAACTTTCATTACGTATACAGGATTAGAATATTTAAACTCATTAATGTCTTGAGATACAGCTGTACATTACATACTGTATAATGTTGATATCAACTTGACAACCTTTACACCCTGAAATGGGGTTTGTAAATAAATGACATAGTTGATATTTTCATCTGTGATCATGGATGCACAATGCACATGTCAAAGATAATAATGTTCTTAACCCATGATGTGTGTGTATGGATATGTCCGTACCGGTCGGAATCAAAGTAAATTGCAACATCCAGGAATATATGTATTGTCTTATTTTAGTTTATTGTGTACAGTACAAGATAAGTGCCATGTATGTGTATGAATGCACAAATGTTTTGATCTATGGTCATTAGGATGTAAACTGGAATCCCCCAAAACAAATCACTTGTGCTACCTGTATATCATTGTTTTGTCTGATGATGCATAGTGCAGTACACTGAGATACGTGCACGGCGTGGCTACGGTACGTGTAGAACGCAATCGTCAGTACCAGTATAATTAAAAATTGAGTGTATGTTTATTATTTCTTCCTCCTAAAACAGAAAATAAATTAAAATTTAATAATAATAAATATAATTAAACACGGAATTCCTCAGCCCAAATGTGTGGTCGTCATAAAATGACCAACTTGTACGTATTTGTTGTCTGAGGAGTAACCCATCTAGGCAGCAAATAATTGTTAATATTGTGTAAACCATAAAGTGATTATTTCCCATTGCAGACACATGGTGAGCCACAGAGACAAGGCTGTGTCGTGCTCGGACTGCGGAGAGGAGTTCCCGGATGGGCGTGCGCTGCTGTCTCATCGTCACGCACACACGGCTCCCAGTTCTCATGCTGCACGCTCATTCCCATGCCATGACTGTGGCAAGACCTTCGGCTCACGCAGCTCCCAGCAGATACACGTCCGTATACACACTGGTGAGCGGCCCTACGGCTGCCGATTCTGCTGGAAGGCGTTTGCTGATGGTGGGACTCTGCGCAAACATGAACGTATTCACACAGGGGAGAAGCCTTATGTCTGCCCTGTATGCCCTAAGGCTTTCAACCAGCGGGTCAGTAAACAGTAGATTTTATTAACCCTTTGAGTACAAGAAAAACATTTGAGTACAACGCAATTGTTTCTTTTGGTTTTACTGCAAATATGACTAAAAAAAGTACATAAAAATAATAGTAGGCTGTGTAGATAATTTTTTTCATGTGATTACAAAAAGTATATAACTAGCTTTGTATTTAAGATTAATTATTGTTCAAACCTGTAACAAAAGTTTACCAAATTGAGCAAGATACATTTATATAATTTTATACTGTATTACATGAAATGTTTGATGTATATACTGAACATGAAGTGGATTTCTTTTTAATAAACAGTCTTAATATTTTAACATTTGTCGATATCCAAAGGACATAATAGTATACATGTAAACTGAAGTAGAAACTTGAAAATGAAGCAGTATCAAAATTAAAATTAAAAATTTTTTGATTTGTTAAAAACGTTTTTATTCTTATTATAAATTCTTATAGTATTAGTAATACATATATACTATATACAACTAATATAGTATTAGTTATATATTAGTATTATAATATATATTCTAAATGTTCTTGGCATGTATCTGACCTGTAAGCATCTCTCTGATCATGCTCACATCTGCTTTAAAATTCGGAGACCTAGAACTTCAGTGTAGAAATCTGAGAACTACAGACTGGGTGTCATACACGGAATACCTAAGGGTACAATTAGTAACCGGAAACAGGTCGCAATACAGCACAACTGGACAACTCTGCTAACAGCTTGATTTCTGCATTTGTGGGTTCATTTGATCACAGTTGTACTGTTTTTAACAGGAGAAGATCCAAAGTAGTCTGGTGGAGCCCTGAACTGACCTTTTTGAGGAAGAGGGTCAGGGCTTTATTCAGGAGAGCAAAAACTTGGGGTACTTGGGAGACCTACCATGAGGCTCTTGCACTGTACAACCTTAAGGTCCGTACGGCTAAGAGATTAGCCTGGAAGAAACTCTGCACTGACACTGACAGTAAGCAGGGCTGTTCAAGGCTTCAGTAGCTATTAGCAAAAATCTCATCTCGCCACTTTGTGGTCTTAAGGGTGATCAAGGTAGATAAATTACTGAACCTGAGAGAGTTCTAAAAGTTATGATGGGAACACACTTTCTGAACTGTATTATTTATGACAAGGATCAACCACTCAGATGCAAACAGGAGGCACTGCAGAATTAGCATCCTGATTCAGGGGAATGCTCTGCACAAGATCCCTGATCAGACACCTGAAGGATGTTGCTTTCACATACCCTTCAGGATTGTGATACCTTCTATGGAGGCTTGGTTCAAGGGAAAGAAACCTCGTCCACCAGCGGAGCTTGAATTGTCTACAGATAGGTCTAAAATCAAAAGTAGCATAGGCGCTGGGACTGTGGTAGTGAGACAAGTAGGCTTGTGGCTTGTGGTTCCTATGGGTGATTCCACAGTTTTTCAGGCAGAAGTCACACTTATTATGGAATGTGCTTGTGAGAATCTTCATCTGCATGGAGTGAGATGATTAGCATTTTCGCAGATAGCCAGGTAGAATTAAAGGGGTTGGACTCTTGTTGTGTGTTCTTCAAACGTTTCTGGGATTGTTAACAAGTTATTTCTTCCCATCACAGAATCAACAAATGAAGTGTTTTTAGGTTCATGACAAGGTTTTTGGGAACGAAGGAGTTGATGGCCTGGCCAACTGGGGTTCAGCATCCAACGTGACGGGGCCTCATCCGTTCTGTGTTATTTGTTGGTGTGATTTCTTTGGGGCTGGTTCGAAGTGGATTCATGCTAAACATTAGAGAAGGTGGAGACTGCATACGGGTCTGAGAATGGGCAGAATGGCTGTACAGACGCCTTCCCCTAGGGTGGCACCTGACCTTCTTTCATTGAGTAGATTGGGTGTCTTCTAATTACAGGACATGGTTACCTGAGGAAGCATCTTCCAGAGTCTGCATTCTGCGATAGGATCCGCTCTGTAGAATGTGTGTGGGCAGTAAGAAGAAACTGCTAAAGAACATCTGCTCTTCGAATATTCTGCATAGCAAGGGAGCACTATGCCATCTTTGGTAATGTGGAAAAATATGGTGAATTTCCCCAGGAGGTCCTTATTAGTTGTTTTTTATTTCGATGGTTTGTAGAACTGCAGAAACCGTAAACTGGTTGCCCTCATAGTACACTTCTGGGGTGTGTAAAGATCCTTTAGGCTTAAGTGCATGGCAATAGGCCATCCCTTAGAAGAAGAATAAGAAAGGTTATCTTTAACTACTAGTAACATATTTATGATAACCTTATCTAAACCTATTTATATCGGGTATTAAGGAGTAGAAGATAGGTACAGAGTGATTTCCCTGCCTACTTTGCTTCCTGTTGGGAAGCAGAAAACAAGAACTGATCGTCATAATGACAAAGAAATCCAGCTTTATAATATTTTTTGTAAACGATATGAAGACTAGCAGTAGTTATATTAACGACCTGATATGTGACAGGTGGTGTTGAGGGAACACATCCGAGCCCACCACTCCGGCTCGGACTCCAAGGTGAACTCCTGCTACGAGTGTAAGGTCTGCGGCTATCTGTTCTCCTCGTCCAGTGAGTTGTGTGTCCACCTGGTGCAACACAGTGATGAGAACACGGCCAAGCACCGGATGCCGACCATGGGACCACGGAAGTACAAGCGTCGCCGCAAGCTGGGCCCCTCCTCTCCGGCCAAGACCTCCCCCGGCCTGGACTACGAGTCCACGGACTCCAGTGACTCCATGGTGGAGAAGACCAAGAAGATCATCAAGAAGAAGTACAGTTACGACTCCCCACCGCCCACACAGGACCTGGGCAGAGAAGTCGTCCAGTCGTTCGAGAACGCGATACAGAATATCAGTTCTATGGTGCGAAGTGAACCAAAAAAACAAAAATTGGATAAAGCGTTAAAAAAGCACAAAACAAAAGCATTGTCGAAATTGACCAAGTTAGCTCGCATCGAGAAACGGGCCAAGGCGGCGAAGTTGTTAAACAACACGAGTTACGCTTCCAAGTACGTCGTTTCTCGTCCGGACGACATGAGGCCGGTGGACGGGCAAGTGCGGCCGAGAACCAAGAACGTGACATTTCCGGTGTTGGAGGACAGTCTGGAGACCATTCTCAACGGATCTGACGCGATTCGCAACCGACCGCGCACGAAAAACGTCAACTACCACAACATGAAGGTGACGAAGCTTGAGCCGGCCACGTTCCCTCTGACCAAGTCGAAAAACAAGAAGACGAGAGTGAAGAAAACGTTCATAAAGAAGGAGAAGACAAAGTCGAGTCCGAGCAGTAGTGTCCTGAACGGTTCCAAGGAAAACGAGATCGGTGACAGTAATTTGGTGAGTGAGGAGAAACTGGAGACCTGTATCGTGGACGACTTCAACATCGAGGGAGTTCACAACGAGTTGAAACCGGAGGAGATGCCACAGAGAATCGAACCGGTGACTATCAAGACGGAGGTGGTGAGTTGTGAGATCTGCGGCGTCGGTTTCGCCGACAGGTCCGAACTGCTGGCTCACATACGAGTACACATATAGTGGCACGCCAGGACTTAGACACCCAGTGTCTGAGTTTCGGGCCGCCACTACTGTAATATACTGTACAGATAACAAATACTGACTCTTCAGAGTGTATTTTTATTATTTAAATACTAATCTATTGACTGTGTCATATTTGAATATAAGAATCTTTTATTTATGTTACTCCCACTGTATAGTATAATTATTGTAAATGTTATCTACAAAATATGTTTAATGAGAGTAATAAATATCTGGAGATCATAGCATATAAAGAGATGTGTAGAGTAATAATGATGTCTTAAAAATATTTTTACATCGTAGTGTCTTGTATATCGAGGTGAAATAATATTTCTAATTGTTAACTTGTAACTGAAGTGATGTTGTTTAATAAATAGTTGGTCACATTTTTATAATGTTGATAATAGTAATTTCTATTTGCACTGAGCAGTTCGATTTGTTGACCTGTAGATTGCACTTCTAGTCACCGTACATCGGTTGCTAATCGTAATAAATGTTCTGTATCTAATTATGTAATAAAACGATGAACTTATCGAGTTCCTAGTTGTTTTCATCAAAGTTCAACTTACAGCTTTAAAATATTTCCTTGTTCCAATTATTTTTCATTTATTCGAGTTAACTTATCACTTGTTAAGTTTTACTTTAATGTTATTTTTACCTCTCATTCCACCCTTGATTCCTTGTATTTTTTTATTAATTAGGAGTAATGCTATCGATTATAGAAAATATATTTGTTTTGAGTTTGTAACTTTTAATAAATTTGTGTTTTTCCTGAATCGTTTACTTAAGTTCATGCTACAAAATGACTGTCTTTCACTGTGGTACCGTACGTTGGAGAACCTACTCAGTTTGTTTCATCATACAGTAAGATATTGGTGAGTTAAGTTATCTCATAAACTGCTTGTAATTAATTTATATTGTACAGAGAAGTTGTTGTTGTTATTTTATTTTGCATGTGGTAGAAAATGGAGTGCATGATGTATATTTGTTTTATTTCCAATACACCTTTGAAACTGAGGAGTTTGGTGTGGAGTTAATGACTCATTTCCCAATTCATGCTACGATAAGAATGTGCAGAATGTGGTGTCTTCCGCCCACGTGACGGCATACCTGACCATCTTATATTTGATGACGGATCTAAAGTGGCCAATGGTCAATATACAGTAGCAATATGAGGGTCACTCTGAAAGTTTTGAGAATATGAAGAGCTTTATGCTGGACTTGCCAAACTTTAAGCCTGTACCACATAATCTCTTCCAGCATCAATGTAGCCTACTTTTGATTTCAGATTTTCCACTTGTTGAAAGCAATGCTGCACTCAAATTTTGCATTGGAGTAAAATGTTTACGAACCTCGTTATACATTTCAACTTTCAAAGAAAAACAACCATGCAAATGTTTCTCTTCAGATTGAAGAATAACCTGATATCGCACTTGGCGAGATCGTGTGAATAAGAGGGGGGGAGGGTTGCTTCATCATAATGATCTTATTTTCGATCAAAGACTTTAAAGCAGTTTGAGAAGAACCGGGGTCTTTTGTGTTATACGATCTCATTTCTTTAAACGTTTTCCAACGTTTAAAGAAGGTTAGGTACAACAAGACACTGCGACTGCATAGGTAGACCGGGACCTGCGCCAATACCAGATAAAACCAGATTTTGCGATAAGATAAGGAACAATGATTACTGGTCGCCGTTCACTGATTACTGCTTACCTACGTTTATGTATTGATGTAATACATGTCTAAAAATGTGTCATAGCATTAATGCATCAGAGAAACGTTCTTATTAAACGTAAGATACGTTTAAAGAAAATGAGGTCGTAACCCAAGAGCTGTTGTGGTGGTGCAAAATTATACCCTAAATTATGGTTACAAAAGGTATAATACAACGTTTCGAGAATTGGAATCTATCCTTTTCGTTAGATGGAGGAGGTATTAGTACATACAAAAATTGATAACAGAAAGAAAAGGTTTCAAACATACCCAAAAGCTTCTTGGAGTATAGTCCAGGCATGGTCACTGCACAGGTTGCAAGTTCCGAGCACAACGACTCACTGCAGCACTTGCATCAGCAGAACAGTCTAAAAGTTCTCTCAATAACTCCATGATTGCACAAGTACGTACACGAATGAACCCAGACTGTTGTCAGATACCGATAGCGCTTGGACAATCAGATAAGCATTATGTACTGTCTGGCTGTATCTAAAAAACGTGAGTGACTTTTGCATAGCAATATTCACTTCATCTGAGTAAATGTACGAAAGTTTAAGTGTCTGAATAGTGTATGCAAACATGTATTCCATGTTAAATAGCAGAGGTTATTTCTTCCCATTCATTATCAATGAGAGGCAGTTCCTCCAAAGAAAGATTAAGCTATTATTTGTAGAGTGACAATTGAGGTTATGGTGAATCACACTATGAACAACAAGTTTTACAACAGTATTTAAACAATACAATAAAAGCTCAATTTACTATTAAATAACCTGTCACAATAAACAATGCAGAAACCAAAGCAATGTCAGCAGCGATAAGATTACTATACTAAAAACCACTACAAACTAAGAGTGAATAAGCATTTAAAACATTTACATTTTTTTGTTTTGTTTTAGCTTTAACGTCTCAATTATAAACTATACTATGACTTAAAAATCTAATGTTTGTGTGCGTGTTTGTTTCTCAATAACATAACAACTACTGGACCGATTGTACTGAAATTTTACATGGACATTGTTAGTGTCCCTGGTTAATGTGTAGGCCCATTTCCCGTTTGAAAATTTCCTTCTGGGCTACACCCCACTGGTCAGGATACTCTCTTTTGGCTTACTCAGCATATAGTTAATCACCTGTTAAAGTCAAGAATAATAATAAGTATAATAATTTAATTCAACAGGTGATTGTAAATGTTTGTTGCTATTAATCTTCCAAAATTAGTTGCACATTACATGTGTCATGTGACGTACGGAAGCTCTTCTTTGAGTCTTTATAATTAACCAGTAAAATGCCATCATGTATTACACTATAAGTGTGTTTACAGAAAAGCTAGACTTCAACTAGTTTTCCTTTAGACTTATGATTTCTCCAAATTGGCCTAAAATGGTTAATTGTTACTGCAATCATTGTAGCTATTCAATAAAACATAAATTATTGGAGATAAATTCTAAAAATTCAGAGATACTTATAAAAATCAGTTTTGCTCTCTGAATTCTGGGTCCCATCTTAAAACAATCTAAAATGATCAAGATATTGGAATATTTTTCAGTGACTAAAACTAAGGATCAAATCCAAAGGATCGTCTGGAATACCAGAGTATGCTCATGGCGTCCCTGTTTTTCAAAATGGATTTTTTAAGACGTGGGTAACTGCTAGTAATTGATAAATTAATAAAAATCGACCAAATGTTCTCATTTTTACCATGATTATTCAATTTTTTCTTTTTTAATTAATTTCTTCCACAAAGCCTACAAGATCACAATTGTATGAAAAATATTCCTATAGCAAGTATTGTAGACGTACAAGTAATTACTGAGCATGTTCGTCATGAAACCCTACCAAATGCCTTCCTGGTTAATTACAGTCTTATCACAGCTACTGTAAATAATCAGAAGGGTGGGGTAGCTAACAGCTTGTCTGTGGAGACTGGCAGAGGATATACTCGCATGTACCGATCATCCGGTGTCCCAGGGATCTCAATAATGCACAACAGTTAAATAAGCTTGCATCATTCAATGTACAAAAACTTGATCTACCACCCTTTGTTTCATCAACTGATGTACTAACTAAGAAGAGTCTTTAATCTACGTTGAGGTTGCCAATACTGAGCAAATATTTGCAGATTTCGACACGTGGTGTAATTTCTTGTATCATTGAACAAAGGCAAATATCCAGAAAATCCTGTTCCCTTCACAATCCTTCGATCATTAAAATACAAACTTTTTCTTATTATACATATTGTTTCTCTAAACTTGCATCTGTATTTTTTAATTAAAATATACATAAACGGATTTCTGAAAACATCTACTTCTATGGGAGAAATCGTGAAAAGTAGATGTTTACCGCAAACTCTGTATTTATCTTTTTGTTTTTTTTTTAATAAGACTGTAAGTGAAAAAAAACAAATATTCAAGACGATTCATCAGATTAAATTTTTAGTTCTTCTTTTAATCTTCTTTAATTTCATATGTGTAATCTGGTAATTTACTTTGATATTTGGATAGAGTTTAGGAAGGAATAGAGAGGGCTTGACTTTTAACGTGAATAGCTCCGCTAAGGAAGTATGTACATGTTTGCTGCAAACTCTCTTTTTATAAGTTTTTAGTGTTTTCTTTTAATATACAGGGTTTCAATTAAGTCTGGAACCTCTTTTTTAATTTTTGAACCACAATATAAAAAAATACCAAAGTTCACACGTGCTTACTGGTGGTAGTAACGCACACATCTGCCCAATTACCGACCGGATAATCCCTTTGGGGTACGGTCCACAAGGAGTCAGACAAAATTCTTAAATAGCAGCATAGGTCAAGTTTCAAATTAAAGGTCTTACTTAGCAGAGTACAATGCCGCAAACCGGACTTCAAAAGGTGGATTCATTCTGTAGTTATAGCTATTTGAATTTTGTCTGACTCCTTGTGGACCGTCCCCCAAAGGGATTATCCGGTCGGTAATTGGGCAGATGTGTGAGTTACTATCACCAGTAAGCACGTGTGAACTTTGGTATTTTTTTATATTGTGGTTTTAAAAATTAAAAAAGAGGTTCCAGACTTAATTGACACCCTGTATATAAATGCAATTACAAAAACGCTCAGTATTCAGTTTTTATACAAATAAACTCTTCGAAATTCTAAAATCCTTCACATCAATTACCTACAAAAATTATAAATCAAGCATCTCTCTCGGTCAATAATTAGTTCCCGATATTCACTTTTTAGTGAATTGTCTAAATCCTCTTTTCATATTTTAATACTACTGGAAGAAAAGTACTTTTTCATTAACAATTCTAAGACCTAAGTAAAAATCCCTGAAGATACGGATATGGATTTAAAAAACCAAACGTTAAGTTAAGGCACCAAAATTTAGATGACAGTAATAATAAAATTGCTGGAACTTCTTAGTAATTTTCACTCAATGTAATTATATATTATGCGTAACAAAAACAATATAACTTCTCAAATTGGTACAAATACAATATAATAATATAGGGACTATTTTTTTCGGTGAAATTACGTTAACCTGTGTTAGTATGCAAAAAAAATACGGCGATCGGAGCGGTAGTCGCTGATCTTAAGATTTACCTGGTCCTACACAATTATTATGCTCTAAATGTAATAATTTTTATTATAGAGCAAAATTTACTGTAAAGATGAGGAAATAGCAACATATTTATGAAAACGTCTGAACAAAAAGGCTTGGCTTCAGTTCAGCTCAATCTGAAGATTTGGTGGAGATGTAGATGATACCTCTGTTGGTTTAAAATCTAATTTGACTTATTCGTAAGCTATAATTTTATAATTATATATTTTATAATTTATAATCTCGTCCCTTGTACAAGACATAGAATAATTAAAATTTGGTGTGACAGGAAATATTAGACATAACATCCATATTATGTAGGACGTGTAATCAAAAGTCCGGGTATTGAAATAAACGTGATTTTCGTTACGACAAGCTCAATTTTTTATTAACATCAACATGCCCCTGCAACCACACCACTCCTAAGAGCCCAAACAGATGAAAATTTATGTCAAAACTACGTTTACACTGGCAAGACTTATGTCCGATAGTAAGAGGAAAATTGCTAATCCAAAAAAATCCTTCCCGGTCAAAAGAGACGAAAGAGAAGAGTTGGGCGGTTGTTTGTGAGAATCGGAGAGCAGTGTCGAACACTAAAACTTTAGCGATTTTAGACACTAGAGCAGCACACATCAAAATAGTCCAGTGATGGCTGTTGCGTTTTAATCCATTCTCTATACCCCGTGCCCAACACTGTTGTCAGGTTTACGTGTATGCAGAATTACAGATCCGTCTCAACATGCTTGTCCATATCACGTGACGCAGGTTCTATCGCAACTCGATATCGTGGGGGGGGGGGGGGGTGGAGAATTAAAACAAACAGTTATAGAAAAATTTTATTGTGGCGAGTTACTTTTTAGATTCTCTCTGGACGCTTTGTTTTACGTAAAAGCCCATCTAACTAATAGACCTATTTCCATACAGATACTAGTACTGTTAGTACAAGTTATATAAAATTTGGCTCGGAAGTTAGTTCTAACCTAATTTATATACACCAACTATTTTGGAACAAGTTAGTTTAGTATTCTAAATATAATAAATCTTTTTTTTCTGAGGCAATCTATTGGAACAACACAAAGGATCTTATTAGCTTAGTGAAAACGGTATGACAAACGAAACGTAACTTCGAAATACAATAATTTTAATTTTAATATGTCATAAAATATTTATTTAATCACAATTCATTCATAGTTTAACGATTAATATATACTTTAAATTCATACAGAATTTATAGTATAAAGTATGTAATTGCAAATCGTTACTCAACTCTGTATGGTTCACCATAGTACATTTTGTATAATACGTTGCATAACCTATTTACTGTTAACAATAATGTTATTTGGTCGTACATTGAATGAATACGTATACGATAACATTAAGTATGGTAAATATATACAAAAACTTCGCAGTGTGGTGGTACAGAGGGGGGGGGGGTCGAGCTAAGATCCAGTTAGAAATGTATGATGTTCATTGTAAGCATTTGAGAAGGTAAAAAGCTTAGACGAAATGGCACTCTCATCCTCGAGGGAAACGAATAAGTACCTGCTGTTGTGTCTGATGTTAGTTAACACCCATAAGAGAGTGGGGGAGGGGGGGGTTGTGGCCGGGGGTGGCAGTGGAGTGGGGCTCGACATCATTGCCACAGAGTGGGAATATTACTTCTTCGAGGGAAATAACGAAAAAGCTAACAAACTTGATAAATTTCCCGCTGAATTAATGCTCACAAACTGTTCCATTATATATGAACTTACACACTTTGTTTCTATAAAAATTCGTAATTAATGTAGAGTTAAATACTGCAAATATAGTGTCTAACGTTATAGGAGTCCATTTGTAAATTGTGTATAATAACAGAACTGTAGCTGAATTTAACCCATATAACGTCAATATTCTGCTGGGGTTCAATATAAACACGTAGTTTACAGTACTCATGCCGTACTACTGCATTTTTCTAGCTGTTATCATAACTGTATACGAGATAACAGAGAGCGACATTTCGCTAGCTATAATAATGTGGTTTTTTGTATATGGATATATGTTAATGTTATTTGTAATAAAATGTGATATAATATGTTTTTCTAATGACTGCCCAAAACTACTTAAAGTTATCGTCTATCATGTAATAATTGAATCGATAAAAATTACATAGTAAAATTTTGTCGCTTGGTACATATTACATATTGCTGTAACATTTTAAGAAATAAAAACAATGAAAATATGGCCATCAAACTCTAAACACTAAGAAAAATTCTCTCAGAAGATTTTGATAATTATTGGGATAATAAGTATTGAGTTACATAGTTTTGGTAAAACGTCATGAGTCAGGTAGTTGTGGTAATACGTCTTGAGTCAGGGTGTTGTGGTAATAAGTCTTGAGATAGGTAGTTGTGGTAATATGTCTTGAGACAGGGTGTTGTAATAATACGTCTTGAGACAGGGTGTTGTGGTAATACGTCTTGAGACAGGGTGTTGTGGTAATACGTCTTGAGCCAGGGTATTGGTAATAAGTCTCGAGACCGGTAGTTGTGGTAATACGTCTTGAGACAGGGTGTTGTGGTAATACGTCTTGAGACAGGGTGTTGTGGTAATAAGTCTTGAGATAGGTAGTTGTGGTAATATGTCTTGAGACAGGGTGTTGTGGTAATACGTCTTGAGACAGGGTGTTGTGGTAATACGTCTTGAGACAGGGTGTTGTGGTAATACGTCTTGAGATAGGTAGTGTTGGTAATACGTCTTGAGACAGGGTAGTTGTGGTAATACGTCTTGAGACAGGGTGTTGGTAATACGTCTTGAGACAGGGTGTTGTGGTAATACGTCTTGAGACAGGGTTGTGGTAATACGTCTTGAGACAGGTAGTTGTGGTAATACGTCTTGAGACAGAGCGTTGTGGTAATACGTCTTGAGATAGGTAGTTGTGGTAATACGTCTTGAGACAGGGTGTTGTGGTAATACGTCTTGAGACAGGGTGTTGTGGTAATACGTCTTGAGATAGGTAGTTGTGGTAATACGTCTTGAGACAGAGTGTTGTGGTAATACGTCTTGAGACAGGGTGTTGTGGTAATACGTCTTGAGACAGGATGTTGTGGTAATACGTCTTGAGACAGGGTGTTGTGGTAATACGTAATAAAAAATTATTGGTAAAACGTTTTGGTAAAAATTGAAAGAGTTTACACTATAGATGCGCCTTTCGTGAGGTTTTAATACATCCGATTGTAAGCAATAACGTAGCCAGGAAACAAATTTTTGGGGAGGGGGTGGGTCAAGACGACTGACATTTTCCCGTAGTGGACAGAAAGTAAGTCAAGTGCAGTCAACTGGTCACTCCCCATTTTGTTCCTTAATAAGTGATTGACCCGTTTCAATGCTGAGAAAGATCTTTCAGCAGTACCTTTCAGTAATACTGAACTATAAATAATAACAATCATTTGCTAAAAAAGTAATTAAAAATATGAAAAATTAGGGAGAATGGTCCGGACCCCTTGGATTCCCTCGCTGGCTACGTCCTTGTTATAGTCAATTATATTACACCCTACGATAACGATATTTTTTCTTTACACTCTATTCTATAGGCATAGAGTATAAAAGACAAATATCTACAAGTATCTACCAGGAGGGTTTCCGAATTTCCAATGTATCTTAACAGCTGGTACTAAAATACACATGCACGCCTCAGATAGTCATTATCAACGCACTAACCAACGTAATATTAGAGCATTTGATACAGCAGTCACTAATCAGACTGTATTGGTACAATTCTCGCCAGTTGTAACAAACCATCTTTCCCGATTTCTTTGTCAATACCTAGAGCGTGGTGAGTCCTTTTACGCGAACAAAAGGTAAACGCTTCTCTCGGAGGGAATTTTCGCCGCGCAGGAGGGAAATTGTGAGGTTCCTGCAGCAGCCGCAGGTGTGGTGTCGGCCGGAGACAGTCGGTGTCTGTTGTCTGTCTGCTGTGCTCGTGTCTGTTGTCTGTTTGTCTGTATCCGTCTGTCCTCCCAGCCGCCACCATTTACTGCTGGCTGAGCTCCTCTACTCCTACGGCACGACCCAGCTATGTCATGCCTAATGGAGGGAAAAAGGGTAAATATGTCCAATATAATATTAAATATGTCTTCGCCCGTATATCGTGTTTACGTCCATCCGTATATATAACTTAGTTCGCATAGTTAATATATTTATCAATGTATTTTATAATATAAAATTAACGGTTAATTTGTTGTAATTTCAATGGCCTAAGCTTATTTTGCTTATCGGTAATGAAGACAAGAATTGTCGATCTTCGTTAATTATCTACAAATACAAATAGACTATTTATGAAATTTCCATAGGTGGTCTGTAAGGTGAATAGAATATCCGTTTTAAACTACGTCTTGTTTCAAAATCTTAAAGATTACAATCTTGAGTAAACTGAGATGGGATCGATAGGTGACCCGCCATGTTCCGTGTTGGGAGGATGTTCATGTAAACAAACAAACGATCTCTCTGTGACAGCTTCTCAAGGACGTTGAAAATATCGGATTTAAGTAAATTATGCTTCTTGTGTAGGTGTAGAGGTGTAGAGTAGTGAGTACAGTACACAGGTCATGGTCGAGTCGATAGTTGGATGATTGGACGAGGCCATCTGTGGGGAAATGGGGTCTCCCCGATATCCCGTGGGATTATCGTTTATACCCCAAGGAAACTAAAAGTGTGCAGACTCACTTTTATTTCAGAATTTGTCAATTGAAGCAATGACTGTGAGACATGAGTGCAAACATTACCGGTTTGAAAATTGGATATATAATTTTGTACCGATACTGATAATGATTAGATATTTTATTGTAAATTCAAAAATCGATTTGGTTAGGGCAATAACAAACTGTATAGACATAACATCTTTACAATAACTTTCATTTATAGACCGCAAAATAAAAAAAGTTTATCGCTTAACGAGTTATTCACCTACCGGTGTTAAAGATGAAAATGTGAGCAACTTTACAACCATGTCCAAATAAAAACGGTTGAAAATAAAAATAAACATGTTTAGAGTGTATACATGATTATAGCTTAATTTACAGCTTATACAGTATTAGCCAAAATAAACAGTAGGTACCGGTACTGAAATGGTAATATTTTATTATGGTAAACACAGTAACATTACATATAGATTTTACCAATAAATACAAGTCAAAGGAAGCAAAATCGGTTAAACTCGGGTATTAACATGTTCAATATGACCTCCGTTCAGTTTTAGACAACAATCGTACCGTTCTTGTAGGTTTTGCATAATTTTTATGAATAGGGGTTGTTTAATTCTCGTAATACACATGGGGTTTTTTTCTTTGAGTTGAACGATGGTAGATGGTGGGTCCTCGCGGAAAATGTTTTCTTTCAACATTCCCCAGACGTAGGCGTCCGGTGTTGTAAGATCGGGGGAGTGAGCTAGGTAAGGAACGTTTGTTATTTATAAGGGAGATGAGACGGTTGCCAAAGGTTTATTGGAGGAAAGCAATGTTGTTAACGGCAGTGTGACTGGTTGCGCCATCTTGCTGGAACCACTGTGAATTTAACGGCAGGTTTTCTAACGACAAAATCTCCTGAGGTCTCTCACAAAACGATCAAGAATGGCCCTATATCGATACTGATTTACAGTAAGAGTGTCTCCATTGCTGCCTTCAAAAAAGTATGGTCCCACTATCCCACTATAGACCTCCCAGACACAGCGCACCAAAATGGTTACACGCTTACTATGCTGTGGCCTCTCTACAACAATGTCAGGACGTTCAAATCCAAGGAAACGTGTTGTCTGCTTGTTTATGAAACCATTAAGGTGGACACGACATTCATCTGTAAACCATACATCACTCAGAAACTCAGGTTCTTCATACCATATTGCTAACATTGAAGCACAGTACTGAACTCTGACTAGTTTGTTTCTACAGTTCAAAGGTTGTCTGTCCAGTTTGTATTCTGTAGGGAAAACCACCAATGTTTTTCAACATTCTTCGCATAGACGTAATGCTAATATTAAGTTTAAGAGAAGCTCGCATTAGGCTTATTTTCGGTGACTGTAAGACTTGCTGCAACACTATTCCGTGGTTTTCATTTGTACAGACAGTAGTTGGGCGACCTGAAAAACCCTTTCGCTGTGTTAAAACACTAGGTACCTGTTCTTCAAATTTTTTCAACAACACTAAGAATCACAGCATTACTAGGCGGGTTTTTGTGGAAATGTTCCTGAAAACGTAATGCAGTGTATGACAAGCTTGGCCCACCCGCACGTCCAATATCGTATGAGCGAAAATAATGCGTTACAATAAAAACTTTCTCAGCCGTTGTTAGCTCCATGTTTGCAAAAACGAACCTCAAATAAGAAAGAAGTAATGAACAATCCTCCTCCGTAGACTAATGGTTATAGTCTCGGCTCTCTAACCGAGAGATCACGGGCTCAAATCCCAGGTCCAATAATGTACTTTGTACTTTAATAATAATAATATATATAAAAAAAGCAGCACTTCGAAGCCGAGTAGCTGACGCTAAGGCTTAAATGACATTAAAAAAACTAATGAACCCAAAGCCGTGGCAACAATCGACAATTGAATCAGCTGATCGAGAAGGCAACTACAGCTGATTCAGTTTTAGTACTGTTTATTATGGCTAATACTGTAATTTCAATGCTTACAATGATTACAAGACCGATTGTATCAGTTTGTATTAAAATTATGGGAATTAGAGAAGAAGTGATGGAGACCTAGTACTGCTGATCACACATGTGGGATGTTTAGCACCTGTAGCTCTGGTGGGCATCTTATTCCGCCCAGAGAAATTAATACAACTACCCCCACTGTGCGATCATCGTGAGACAAACTTGGCGCTCTGAAATTCAGTGGCAGTCAGTGCCAAGATAATCGTGCACGATAATTTATAGTATCAGCTAGTTTATAACTCACTAACTATTCAATAACACACAGAGATCGTATCTGAATCATAGCCAGAAAATGTATAAAGCCACTCCGCACAAATTGTATTGTTGACTTCGGACAAAACGCCGGGAAACCTCTTTGTGCATATAGTCTTAAAAGGACCCTTGCGCTCCTTCTAGAGTGACAGGATATTCAGGGTGGCAAGGTTCGGGGTAGGGGCCGCCTCCTGTCGAGATCCACGAGGGGTGATAGTGGGCACTATATGGCAGCCACGTTACCTTGGAAGAAGGGGAAGCCAGCTCTGCTCCAGTCAGAGCAGGTAGGGCTGGCAAGCCCATGTATCTAGGCTAGTAACTACCTTTAACACTTGGGAGTCACAACAACTCCAACAATCTACTTCTACAGTAGTCTGAACATCGATCTACGTTTGCACCTCAAAACATCGAAATTTGGAGTTAGTGATGTGCCGCTCCCAGACAACCATAAGGTTGCTCAGATTTAAATGACACATCGGTTATGCTGTACCGAGTGAAGCTTCAACTGGAAGGTATAAACCTGCCAGAAGTGAACCTTCCGCCGTATATATACAGAATCCCGTATGATACCATTATCGACCATTTGATGTTTGTATCATAATCTGTGTGACGCAGCATTGTATCACACGCAGTATCCGATACACAGCAGCCGGCACGGCACAATCCTTCAGTGTCGTCTTTTCACATAAAACACGTTCTTGCCAAGAAGCTGGCATCGAGTGTGAGCGGCTAAACTCCATCCCATCCAGAATTTCGAAGAAAAATTTATTCCGCCCAGGGTGCTGCGGTTTTGAGGACTGACTACAGTAGTCTGCCATCGACATGTCCTGGAGGTGTCACTATCACCACCACCCAGGGTGCTGCGGTTTGAGTTGTGGCTGTACAGTAGTCTGCTATCGACATGTCCTGGAGATGCCACTATCACCACCAGCCAGGGTGCTGCAGTTTGAGGACTGACTGTAAAGTAGTCTGCCATCGACATGTCCTGGAGGTGTCACTATCACTACCACCCAGGGTGTTGCGGTTTGAGGACCGACTTACAGTAGTCTGCCACCGACATGTCCTGCAGGTGTCACCAACACCACCACCCAGGGCGCTGCGGTTTGAGGACTGACTGTACAGTAGTCTGCCATCGACATGTCATGAACGTGCCACAACCAACACCACCCAGGGCGCTGCGGTTTGAGGACTGACTGTACAGTAGTCTGCCATCGATATGTCATAGAGGTGCCACTATCTCCACCACTCAGGGTGTCGCGGTTTGAGGTCTGGTTGTACAGTATTCTGCCATCGACATGTCCTGGATGTGTCACTATTACCACCACCCAGGGTGCTGCGGTTTGAGGTGTGGCTGTACAGTAGTCTGCCATGGACATGTCCTGTAGGTGCCACTTTCACCACCACCCAGGATGTTGCGGTTTAAGGACTGACTGTACAGTAGTCTGCCATCGATATGTCCTAGAGGTGCCACTATAACCACCACCCTGGGTGCTGCGGTTTGATGTCTGGCTGTACAGTAGTTTGCCATCGACATGTCATGGAGGTGCCACTTTCACCACTACCCAGGGTGCTGCGGTTTGAGGACTAAGTGTACAGTAGTCTGCCATCGACATGTCATGGACGTGCCACAACCAACACCACCCAGGGTGCTGCGGTTTGAGGACTGACTGTACAGTAGTCTGCCATCGATATGTCCTAGAGGTGCCACTATCACCACCACCCAGGGTGTGGTGATTTGAGATCTGGTTGTACAGTAATCTGCCATCGACATGTCCTGGAGGTCCCACTATCACCACCACCCAGGGTGTTGCGGTTTGAGGTCTTGCTGTACAGTAGTCTGCCATCGACATGTCCTAGAGGTGTCACTATCACCACCACCCAGGGTGTTGCGGTTTGAGGACTGACTGTACAGTAGTCTGCCATCGATATGTCCTAGAGGTGCCACTATCACCACCACCCAGGGTGTGGTGGTTTGAGATCTGGTTGTACAGTAGTCTGCCATCGATATGTCCTAGAGGTGCCACTATAACCACCACCCTGGGTGCTGCGGTTTGATGTCTGGCTGTACAGTAGTTTGCCATCGACATGTCATGGAGGTGCCACTTTCACCACTACCCAGGGTGCTGCGGTTTGAGGACTGACTGTACAGTAGTTTGCCATCGATATGTCCTGGAGGTGTCACTATCACCACCACCCAGGGTGTTGCGGTTTGAGGACTGACTGTACAGTAGTCTGCCATCGATATGTCCTAGAGGTGCCACTATCACCACCACCCAGGGTGTGGTGGTTTGAGATCTGGTTGTACAGTAGTCTGTCATCGACATGTCCTGGAGGTCCCACTATCACCACCACCCAGGGTGTTGCGGTTTGAGGTCTTGCTGTACAGTAGTCTGCCATCGACATGTCCTGGAGGTCCCACTATCACCACCACCCAGGGTGTTGCGGTTTGAGGACTGACTCTACAGTAGTCTGCCATCGACATGTACTGGAGGTATCACTATCGCCACCACATACGGTGTTGCGGTTTGATGTCTGGCTGTACAGTAGTTTGCCATCGACATGTCCTGGAGGTCCCAACTATCACCACCACCCAGGGTGTTGCGGTTTGAGGTCTTGCTGTACAGTAGTCTGCCATCGACATGTCCTGGAGGTCCCACTATCACCACCACCCAGGGTGTTGCGGTTTGAGGTCTTGCTGTACAGTAGTCTGCCATCGACATGTCCTGGAGGTCCCACTATCACCACCACCCAGGGTGTTGCGGTTTGAGGTCTTGCTGTAAAGTAGTCTGCCATCGACATGTCCTGGAGGTCCCACTATCACCACCACCCAGGGTGTTGCGGTTTAAGGTCTTGCTGTACAGTAGTCTGCCATCGACATGTCCTGGACATGTCACTATCACCACGTTTTTGTCACTAGGAGTAAGGGTAGCCCGAGACCGAACTACTCGTGTCATTGCTCAAATAACCTGGAGATATATAATAATCTTTGTTGCGTACAGACAATGAACAATTTCATTGCAAACGTCAATAGAGGAATGTAAGGAAACACACAATTTAAATTATGTTTGTAAACATAACAACGTTACAGGAGTTACATGTTGAATAGTTTTCAACATCACAAATTTGTATTTGGAACAACTGCCCCATAATCAAACCCCCCCATAGGAAACAGATGTAGATCAGATAGTAATAGGCCATTTTTAGATAATGATATAAAAGATTTGCAACCTGCCAAGGATGGTGAAAGCCAGATAGGTGATGCCTTGACTAGTCGAGAACTGTATTGTTTACAGAGCCGGTAGAGACTTTATAACGTGCACTGCCATCGCTCAACCCCCAACACAGAGCGATCAAGAGCTGCCAAACTTCCCATCACCAGTAGACCGAGTACAAACATGTTTGTTGACTCTGGATTAGCTCAACGTTCAGTAGCAAGGTTGCAGCTAGTAGTTTCGCTGGTACCAAAAGCAAATCTATCTTTCTTCTGATTTTATTTATTAAAAGTACTATCGACCGGCCTTGATGAACATATATCCAGCGCCTAAATTCTCGAAAAATTAAAATAATGATGCAACCCAAAACTATGCCCTTATACCAATTATTAATTTTATTGGCTAATTACTGAAAAAGCCTCTCTTGCAGTTAATAAGATAGATCAGAGTTGGTTTGTCCACATGTCCAACAGCTGAGCTACAATGTTAATCATTTATCACGAGCTTCTTCGCAACAAAGATTGAGGCTTTGAAGAAACTAATCGGAAACTGTGTCGGAGTACTGACAGAATGTTATAATTTGTAACAGTAAATTCAGTTATAAAATCCAACATAATATGTAGCCTACAGATCGTATATGTAATATCAACATATATTTTAAAAAACAAATACTGAAAGGCTATTTTCATGGAGTACGGACTTTTTATGAAGGAAAGAAATTTCAGTTCGTATCAATATTGTTGTATGGGCTTAATTTTTCAAAATGGTACTTTTTGGCGAGAGCCGGCCTCAGTCTGCCCGTCTTTACTGACATTAGACGATCATCATATTAAAACCCTAATTGATACTTGTAAAACAGTACAAAGGAAACTGGGATATGCATTGAAACTCACGCCGCGCCGTATCTAACAAAGACAAAAATTCCGAAACTTGTGTAATCGCGTCTACTTTCGGATGTTTACCGAATACGAAAGTCCGGAAGAACATTGTAATTTCCTGGGTCTAAATTTCTCGCCTGTTTTCACGTATAATCTCGTGAGCCACAGACACCCCTGAGATAGCTGCTGCTCGAACTCTGCAAGGCTGCGTGCACGATCTTTGCGTACAGCCTGTCGTTCGTTTTCCACGAATCTTGGACCCTCCGGTTTCCGACACCACCAAACACTTAAGCGTGACACATTGTAATTACCCACTCACTATTTATTTGCCTATTTCAGTGCAGAGACTCACTTACAAGATTACCCTTTCAGTTATTTATAGACTCGTCTCATGTCCCCATGATCTGGATGCAACAGATGCTCCAGTCGTATCGACCATCGTTTTTACTCCGAAGTTCCATCGTAATAAAAGGAATAACTTGTTTATGCCTAAATACAAGAAAATGTACCAATACTTATGGTGATACTAATGATACTAATGATAATACTTCTTTGTTGACGTCAGTTTTCGATTTTTGTTAGAGTAAACGGTACTTAAACGGTGCAGACCACGTTCCCAAATCGTTCGTTTTCTCCGATGTCACATCATGTTTGGATCTGAGGTTCGGAAAGTACCGATCGTAAATGCCCCAGCTCGTCAGTGTGGGCTGCGGTAATCGACACTCGTAAAGGTTAACTTAACTTCGGTACTATTAGTAACATATTTATGATGACCTGATCTAAACCTACTTGTAAATAGCATAATAACAAGTAGTAAGTAGGGACAGAGTGGTCTCCAAATAATACCAAAGTACCGAGTGAACCTTTTACATGTAATGATTTATTGACAAATAAAGATGTTTCAACTTTTGAGGAAAAGGAGACGATTGGGAATATTGACAAACCGAGGTAAGAGAATTCGTTTCACTCATAGATGTTCCAATTACAGGACTCCGCGCAATGTGTCTCAACAAAGGAACTGCGTGGTCGGCTCCCACTCCAGCGATCGCAGTTTAACTGAGTGACTAACAGAGTGACAGATCTCCCCCTGAGTCACACCCACGCTCTCGACGGGTTGACTGGCCGTTTGAACCATTTACATCCCCCACCCACCACCTCACCTCCCATCAACCCCCGATGGTGGCAGAAAAGTACTAGACGAAAATATGTCCATTAAGCGTGGTGATTCGTCAAAAATGTAATCAAAACATTTTTAATAGATAACCAATTCCAAACAATTAAAAAAAGTTTTCCCTCTACGCATTTGACATCTACGAGAGACGTTGTTAGAAACCCCATTATTTAAATTGTATTTCACAAAGAATCAAATAACTAAGAACTTTTATGCAGATTTTGTCTGTGCTATTTCCATCTCCATATATTACTGGAATTTAGAGGCTTATTAAAAAATAAGCATTTGCTATTTTTGTGATTGCCAACAGTGGGGCTATGTGCCACAAAAAGTGAATGAAAATCGTCAGAGAATAGTTTTCAGGAATTGTTGTTTTCAACCCAAATGTACATTTGGGTGAAGATTGAAAACAAAAACATTTTTATAAGTGAAAAATTCCGGAGGTTAATTTGGCACCTTAATCAGCGTGCCAAATTTGGTCAAAATCAATCATAACCGATCCCTACATATAGGCGCTTGAGCAGTAAATTCAATTTTCTTTCCCTCGGCGGCCTCAAAACGAATATTTTTCTGATCTGAATTCAACTAATTAGCACCGACTTCTATACTATGGGGAACAAGTAAAGATAAAACATTATAAATAAACGTAATCACGCGGCTCTCTTGAACACAGATCGCGTCATGTAAACAAATACACAATCTCTATTACTGTTTTTAAATCTTTTTTCTAGCGAATTTAGAGAAATAATTTATATAAGATTAATTGCGAATGAACAAAATGATTGGTATAAACAAACAACTTGTTGTGGAGCAACCAGTGCAGTATCATTATTCCCTGAAGCCCCCCCTCACACCCATTACACCCCCTCACCACGCCCACACTTTCCCTGCCCACGCCAGACTTTCTTGTGCAATAATCCCGACTCACAATTGTCTCTAGAAACGTGACAGCTTTCTGTCCTCTCTTTCAAGTGGTAAAAATAATATCAATTACAAATTAGAAACGTGACAAATCAATAATTGCAAATGATACAAACTTGTGTTTTTTAATACACCGGAATCATTATTTGTGTATTAAACCTGGTTTTGTCATATTTTGCTTAGTTAATAATTTAATTTTCAGGTATAATTAATACGGATTAACATAATTATTATTCATATTAATTTTGTTTTGTTTGTTGAGATTTTGGGCTTTAACTGTAATGTGTCTGTGAAGCATTTTTTGAACTTTGTGCTGAGTACTTGAATGTGTTCCCGATTTTGTTTGGGTGTCATAAAGATTAATAATTTTTTTTTTTCAAATTAGTATTCAAATTTCAAGTATTTGTCAAATTTTAAATTTATAGCTCTAAAGGCAACTTTCGTGAATACAGAACAAGTAAAACCAGATTACTCCATGTGGAATTAGATACATTTAAAGTAAGATTAATGCAATTTTGTAACCGCGGGAAAATACTGATAAAGACAATGTATCCGTATCAGTATGAGTTATAGTTGTCACACTTTTCTATACATTTATGACGTACTGCAATTATATTTTTTAACTTCTACACATAGTTAAAAAATTAAATTATTTTAAATATGTTTTCTTAGACATTTTTTAAAATAATTAACACAATATGTCAGTCCCTCAAGTCGACTTTCATACACATATTGTAAAACGTTCATGTCCTGACACCTTCACCCATGTTTTGTTTGACCTGATTATAAGATGTTCGAAAGTTCTGCTTCAAATTCCTACCACTCGTGTAATAGTAAAAAACACAGTCTTTTGTTTCTACTGTCTTCAAAAATGGTATCTGGAATGAGGCTGTAATCAAAATTTTCTTTAAAACAACACTTCAACTGTAAACCGATTGAATATTCTCATGTTTCTATTTTGCCCTTGAGAGGTTAAATTGAAAACAAATTCTTGTATATGCTTCCAGCACGAATAGAAACAAAACAGGTACCTGGAGCAGTATCATCTTCAGGATTATTAAAAACTTGGAAAAAAGAGTTTGAAACTCTCAGAGTCTATAACAATCACCCCGAAGAAAATTATAATTGAATTTTACATCTAAGATTAGTTAAAACACGATTGAAGACTCAAACAATGGTGCGATTTAAAAAGAATTAAATTATCTACAAATATAAACCAACAGTAATAATATTATTCCTTAATGCATAATTTTAGAATCGCACTCAGAGTTAAATATTAATTAGTAACTAGACTGTCTCTGTTAGACCAACTAACCTTTGAGTAAAAAATTACATTTCTAGGTATTAAACACTTTGACAATGTTCTATCCTCCAAAAGACTCTTTAAATCGATATAACTTTACAGATAAAATACTTGTCTAGCAAATTACTCTTTTGGAACCTTAGAACAAGAACTGGGAGTTTGGGAGTTTCCTAATTAATCAGGTATATTTCATAATCCGCCATTTTCAAGAAGTAAATTTTTAGTATTTAGAATGTTAAAAAGTAAAAAGTCTGGTTTAATTTTAGACGTATACTGAACATAACATTTTTAGTTTTGTTTGGAATAAATTACAAACCTTCACATACACTAATTCGTTAAAATGTTTTATAGTGGCGAATAGAATAATCGTGTTATGTTACAAAAGTTGTTTTAATTGTTCTATGTCCTATAGACATTATAGTAAATTATGTAATGATTTGATTTATAGATCGCAATAATCCGCACTTACTACTAACTAACTGTCAATGAATGATTTAGTTAATTTTTTGACGCTTGTCCTCTCTACACAGTCTATATTTTTATATCAGCGTAGGAACGAGATGAAATGAAACTATACTTGTGATATAATCTTGGTTAATATCAACACGAATGCAGAAACCACAGAAGTATATGGTATAATGTGGTATAGAGTTAATTGATTTTGAACACTTTGTGGTATAATGAGATATAATTCAGACACCAAACAGTAACTGAACATTATTTAACATAGAAGATTTCCATCAAAAGTGCATGGAAAATACACCAAGTTACAATACATAAATTTCCTTTCGGGTTGTCGGAAACATCTGATTAATGCAGTGAGCGAGTAGGCGGCAGTTTGTGACGTCATCATTCCACCTCCCTACGTCATCAACGTTTACAACCCACAGTCAGTGTTTACAGCACTTTAATCAACTGGTGTATTTAATTGTTGTTTACGAATCCAATGTAAGTTCAAAGGTTATTTGTCTTTTCTTGTATAAAGGTTGTGTTCAGGACTGGCTTTGTTCTGCTTGTATATTTCTATGTACACACTAAGACACATGTATGTATATGACGGGGTGCTTCCCGAAGAGAAATTTTCATTTTTCATTAACGAATTTTCAACAAGACTAGGAGATGTAACTTGGAGGTGTTTAAACTATGTTGTGAATATAAACAAGTAATTCAGCTTTATTTAATATTCATATACATCAACTCAAATTAATTTGAATTATCCAATTAAAATTAACACTAGTGAAAACATATGCGTTCAAATTTGGGGAATTATTCTACTCAAGTTCCTGTTGAAACGTCCCGAAAAATTAGTCCGTTAGTAAACAATTTTTTATATGCGTCAGAGAGGTAACATAAACCCTACGGTAACATAACCTAACCTAACGTAACCTAAACACACTTTACCCAACTGACTGTAATGTTTCCCCGCATTGGTAAAAATAGATCAAAAACACCAAATGATCATGCTTTTTTTTTTTTTTTTTTTTTTTTTTTTTTTTTTTTTTTTTAATTGCGGACAGTAGTTTTAATTGTGTCTGACAGTAGTGGTTGCATGCACTGACTAATCCAACTCAGGCTATAGTCTAGGGACCAAGAACCAGTTTGCACAAAATCAGGTTTTCCTTGAAATCGATAGAGATATTCCCGTAAAATAGTAAAAAAAACAAATCAACCATCGTTAGTTTTCGTGGAGCTCAAAATGGAAGGCTATCAAAAGGGTTAAAACATAAAACGATGATTTTATTTATTTATTTATTCATTCCCACGGTACAAACCAATTTTTACAAAACTAGCTCAGAAGCCGAAAGCCAATTGCACAAATCTGGGGTTTCTTAGAAGCGGTAAAATGATTTCTCCTAAAAAGTTATTCATCGTCAGCCGGGCTAGTTTAAATGTGGATTGAAATGGAAGGGTATAAAAGGGTTAAAATCTGTATTAGTAACTTTTTCAGACAATATTGATCTTATTACACACTTTGTACTTCTTATTGATCTTAAATCTACCCTCAGGCACGTAAATAAATATCAAATCTGTGTCAGCTAACTTTACAGGGTGTCTTTTTTAAATGACCAACATTGTGGTCTTGAAAAGTATAAATCTCAAGCGTACTCTAAATGGAGAACCTTTCATTGATTTTAGGTATGTTTTAAAATAAGTATACAAAACGTTTAAAAACTACCGCCACTTTCCTTATATGGTGTTCGACTTTGTTTTTTCTTGTGGAACACCATGCATATTATTATTATTATTAACAGAAAAAGTTATTTTAAGACTTTATTTCTAAGTTTTTTTTTTCGAATAAAACTTTATTTTCCCCCAGCAATGTATATTTGGGCCTCGAAGTTGTTTTTTGCCCTTAATTCTACTGTTCCAATCCTTTCTGGTTATGTTGATGAATATTAAAATATAAACAATTTCAGTGTTTAATGCTCGGACACGATTGCGAGTCGGGAAATCCAAAACCTGTCGTCCGTGTCGTCCAAACCAGGACACGATGAACGTTCATGGATGTGACAGAGACACAACAAACGTGTCGGTGCTACCTACCATTCTCCGTATCCTGTCGCATTAGTTATAAAACGCAATTCCTGAAATTGTTGACGCCAAAGTGTTTCTTTCTACCACGTCAATTATTGCAGGTGATGGAAAATCAGTCCCTGGCTTGACGGTTGGCGATAGTACATATTATACACGATGATAGATTAGGCGTACACAATGAATTAGAAACAACACAACATTGAAAAGGCAGAATAATTACTTTAGTTGAGAATCCTTTTGTGGTAAGGTCAGACTTAGTGACCCACTTGTGTGACAAGTACAGGAGCAATTGTTCAAAACCCAGTGCAATTATTTCTTTATATCCATAACATATTTCGTTTAACTCTAAAAACAATCCTCATAAAGTTGTGCAATAAGTCCACAATGATCATTTTTCCAACTTTAAATTTAATTTAATTGTTCTTTAGAGTTATTTAAGCTTGAAAATACACCAATGGGACTAAAAAACAAACCTTTTTGTGATATTTACAAGAGAACTCCTGGACTGGACTCCTGGAATCTGGAGTCAAGTTCATCTGTAGAGGTGGAAAAAATTTCGGTGACGAAGAAGCTGATTTTGGATCTCTTCAGATGAGCATGATTAGGAAGATGAACTATAGCTAAAGCCAACATTCACATTGAATCAACCCTTCCCACCAGAGCTATTGTGTGAAGAGAAAGTGGGTTTGAATAAAGTGCCAAAAAGTAATTTTGTCTACAAAATATCAACACAAACCCTTCCACAAAATGCGTTTCTCGTAGCTATCATTGGGGTGGTCAATGAATTACTTCAGATACTCCTCACATGTTGATACAAACGTGCGCGCGCAACTAACCGACATTTTACGTCCACGGGCTTGTGTTCATTACGTAAGCAAGTGTAAAATCCAAAATTCTCCCAGAAACTTATAAAATTCTCAAGAAGAGAACCATATACGATCCTTATTATGGGCTTAAATATGTCATGGTGAAAATCCGAAACTCTCCATCTAATTGACTCAAAGCTCTCCATAAAAATGAGGATAAAACACAAGTTGATAGATAAATAAACTAGCACGGAACTTGTTAAAGTTTCCAAGCTCGGTATCGATCCTGAGCTAAATATATACCAAAGTGCCCCTTATCACCATGGGGAGGGGGAGGGGGTGGAGTGGAGGTACTCCTTTACACAGCATGCGAGGTTCTATGGCTGGCAATCAAGTAGTGGATAGATTGAATACCCGTTGTCATGGAAACAAATTGATACATTGTCCAATGAGAGGAAACGTTCATTGTTCAAATGCCCACGTGTAATAATATCACAATACAAAATACTGTATTAAACTACACTGTCTTATGTTGTGTTACATCTGCCCAAGTCATTCACATCACATGTTGTGTGCTTCTGACCTTATCGTCTTATACATTACCTTAATATAGTTAAGGTTCTTAAATATAGTTAAATATTGATTTTGGAACCAATTAAATCTTTAGTTCCATTTATCCCAGTACAACACAATAACGATCTTTGTCATTTTCTCTCTCAACAAATTTGCCAAAATAAAGCACGTGAAAACGCGGTGAAAAAGCACGTTTTCCATTAAAGGCGTATTTCAAACAAACGTTGTAGGATCATAATGTTTACCCAAATGCTTTTTACTGGAGTGACGTTATGAACAATTCGTAACTTGGGCCAACATGGTCCAAATATGGACTTATGGAAGGAACCCAAAGCTGACCGCGATTCGCGATGATGCTTAAATTGGTAGCATCTCGAATTAGGATTAATTAAGACCCCTGTAATAAACCCGTGTAAATCACAGAATAATAATTTTTCCATGATTGATTTGTAGAAGGCAGCCCATAATCTATAGATCTTTGTATTCAGGTCCTCGACGGGCTTTAAAGCAAGTTTTACGCCTAACCTTTGAATCTTCACCTTTTAAACTCTGGTTTTAATCGACTCTTATTTACTATGGGGATAGAATGAATATATAGAGAATAAACGTTAAAAGATGTGTGGCTAACTTTTATAACTGCAGCTGAAAGAACTTACCAGGAAGAATAAACTCCACAATGTGTCGTCAAACCTTATTCCTGTAGCGCAGACGCCCCTATTTCACCAGAGAGAGTTCCCTGCGCTTCAAGCGACATGAACTCTTACAATATTGTCACTTGAGGGTTGACATGTGGACAGTGTTTGAGCAACAGTTTAGAGAGGTACATTTGTCTGAGGAAGCTCTCCAAGCTCTGGGATGTGGGGAGGCTGTTCGGACACTGCATTCGTAAGGTTGTTTAGACTGCAAAACAGAGCTGTTAAGGTTACATTACACATTCGTAAGGTTGTTTAGACTGCAAAACAGAGCTGTTAAGGTTACATTACACATTCGTAAGGTTGTTTAGACTGCGAAACAGAGCTGTTAAGGTTACATTACACATTCGTAAGGTTGTTTAGACTGCAAAACAGAGCTGTTAAGGTTACATTACACATTCGTAAGGTTGGTTTAGACTGACTGCAAAACAGAGCTGTTAAGGTTACATTACACATTCGTAAGGTTGTTTAGACTGCGAAACAGAGCTGTTAAGGTTACATTACACATTCGTAAGGTTGTTTAGACTGCGAAACAGAGCTGTTAAGGTTACATTACACATTCGTATTCCAGAGAGTGACTCAAGCCAGCTAAAGATATATCAATCATCATAAAAGCAATTAAAGAACCCAATTAAATTTGAACACAGCTTATTTTACGCTAACTAAGAAGCCCGCTTGCCCGTATGGTCACAAGACTTGGCACGATTGGATATTTTTTATTTCGGAATAAATCACCCATAATTAGGTTGTTTGATTATTTTTATATGTTAATTTTTATTATTATTTATAAAATTATAATTATGATACAATTTGAAACTAACATGCTATTTGGCGAATCAAAAATTTAAAAATGTCAGTAAGGTAACAGTAACTTTTAGACTGTCCTGGCCTCATCATTTATAACTTTAACCAAACAGCTGATTCCAGCAATGTGTGCAGTGAAATATCAGTCAGGTTTACCAACTATCCGAATAGTAGAATACGAATTCCCTTTGAACAACCATAAAAACGAGTTTATATTAATTATTTGATTAAATCTACGAGGGAAGTATAACATAATTTTTGAAATCAGTTACTTTCTTTTGAAAACAATCTACTTTGTTTGGATTAAGTTAAAGATGGTTCGCTGCATTAAAAAATATACTCAAACCCTACAGCTCCTACGTATTTGTCTTAAAATCTTTGTCACTATAATATTTAAAAACTAGAAGAAATTTCATTCATATATCATGCAAAAAGTTTCAAATATAGCAATAATAAGAGAACTGTAACAGTTTGAACATTTTTAACAAAAACAGCGAGCAAACGACACAACCAATCATCAATTTGACCAAGTTGATCTGTTGGCCTTGTTATTACCCACAACTTTATCCATTTAATTTTTGCTGAATCTCATATAGTTTTCAAGATCCCTTCAGTGTGCATAAAATGTGGAACACACGGTAAACTATTTATTTAGCTTTGGTAGCTATAAAATATGCGCCAATACCCCTAAATATCCAGTTCATGACAAATAATTGACAATATCTTCATTCATAAATCAATCATTCGAGAAAGTCTTTCAACATGTTTTAGGATACATCTTGTCATTTCGACTTTACAGGGGCTTCCAACTATAGTCAATGATTACGAAAAACGGACATATACAGTATATATTATAATATTTTCTGTGTTACAGCCGTGTTCCCCACACTGGCCATGCACGACCACGACCCCAAGACCACCGCGTATGAGCACAAGAATGACACCGAGATTCAGCAAGTAACCAATACATCATATTCTGTGTTACAGCCGTGTTCCCCACACTGGCCTTGCACGACCACAACCCCAAGACCACCGCGTATGAGCACAAAGATGACACCGAGATTCAGCAAGTAACCAATACATCATATTCTGTGTTACAGCCGTGTTCCCCACACTGGCCTTGCACGACCACAACCCAGACCACCTCGTATGAGCACAAGAATGACACCGAGATTCAGCAAGTAACCAATACATCATATTCTGTGTTACAGCCGTGTTCCCCACACTGGCCTTGCACGACCACAACCTCCAGACCACCTCGTATGAGCACAAAGATGACACCGAGATTCAGCAAGTAACCAATACATCATATTCTGTGTTACAGCCGTGTTCCCCACACTGGCCTTGCACGACCACGAACCTCCAGACCACCTCGTATGAGCACAAGAATGGCACCGAGAATCAGGAAGTAACCAATGTATTTTAGGTCATATTCTGTGTTACAGCCGTGTTCCCCACACTGGCCTTGCACGACCACGACCACCAGACCACCTCGTATGAGCACAAAGATGGCACCGAGATTCAGCAAGTAACCAATAGGTCATATTCTGTGTTACAGCCGTGTTCCCCACACTGGCCTTGCACGACCACGACCCCAGACCACCTCGTATGAGCACAAGAATGGCACCGAGAATTCAGCAAGTAACCAATACATCATATTCTGTGTTACAGCCGTGTTCCCCACACTGGCCTTGCACGACCACGACCCCAGACCACCTCGTATGAGCACAAGAATGGCACCGAGATTCAGCAAGTAACCAATACGTCATATTCTGTGTTACAGCCGTGTTCCCCACACTGGCCTTGCACGACCACAACCCCAGACCACCTCGTATGAGCACAAAGATGGCACCGAGATTCAGCAAGTAACCAATACGTCATATTCTGTGTTACAGCCGTGTTCCCCACACTGGCCTTGCACGACCACAACCCCAGACCACCTCGTATGAGCACAAAGATGGCACCGAGATTCAGCAAGTAACCAATGTATACGTCATATTCTGTGTTACAGCCGTGTTCCCCACACTGGCCTTGCACGACCACAACCTCCAGACCACCTCGTATGAGCACAAAGATGGCACCGAGATTCAGCAAGTAACCAATACGTCATATTCTGTGTTACAGCCGTGTTCCCCACACTGGCCTTGCACGACCACGACCCCCAGACCACCTCGTATGAGCACAAAGATGGCACCGAGATTCAGGAAGTAACCAATACGTCATATTCTGTGTTACAGCCGTGTTCCCCACACTGGCCTTGCACGACCACGACCCCAGACCACCTCGTATGAGCACAAAGATGGCACCGAGATTCAGGAAGTAAACCAATGTATTTTAGGTCATATTCTGTGTTACAGCCGTGTTCCCCACACTGGCCTTGCACGACCACGGCCCCAGACCACCTCGTATGAGCACAAAGATGGCACCGAGATTCAGGAAGTAACCAATATTTTAGGTCATATTCTGTGTTACAGCCGTGTTCCCCACACTGGCCTTGCACGACCACGACCCCCAGACCACCTCGTATGAGCACAAGGATGGCACCGACATTCAGGAGGTAACCAATACGTCATATTCTGTGTTACAGCCGTGTTCCCCACACTGGCCTTGCACGACCACGACCCCAGACCACCTCGTATGAGCACAAAGATGGCACCGAGATTCAGGAGGTAACCAATACGTCATATTCTGTGTTACAGCCGTGTTCCCCACACTGGCCTTGCACGACCACGACCCCAGACCACCTCGTATGAGCACAAAGATGGCACCGAGATTCAGCAAGTAACCAATGTATTTTAGGTCATATTCTGTGTTACAGCCGTGTTCCCCACACTGGCCTTGCACGACCACGACCCCCAGACCACCTCGTATGAGCACAAAGGATGGCACCGACATTCAGCAAGTAACCAATACGTCATATTCTGTGTTACAGCCGTGTTCCCCACACTGGCCTTGCACGACCACGACCCCAGACCACCTCGTATGAGCACAAAGGATGGCACCGACATTCAGCAAGTAACCAATATATTTTAGGTCATATTCTGTGTTACAGCCGTATTCCCCACACTGGCCTTGCACGACCACGACCTCGGGCCGCCGCGCATTAGCAGACGGATGTTAGAGAGTATCCAATCTATTTTACATCATATTCTGTGTTACAGCCGTGTTCCCCACACTGGCCTTGCACGACCACGACCCTCGGGCCGCCGCGCATGAGCAGAAGGATCGCACAAAGAAGATGCTCCACCAGCAATCCAGAAGTAAGCATCACACTTTTTTGTGTGACTTTTCAACAAATTGTGTGAATAATACCTTCACAGTTTTGAGAATATTCATACCAGGCATTTGTAATATTGTTTAGTTTTTAAGATACCAAGCAAACTCTTTCCTGACCTATGTATAGTAGTAGTTGTAGTAGTAGTATTGTAGTAATAGTAGTAGTATTATTATATTTTATTGCGTATTAACATTTAAATGTTATCTCGCCCATTAAAATGAATGAAATGCTAAGATTTTACATTCGTTCACTACATATGCATCTCATTCATATATAAAAATGTTACATTTAGCCCAATTCTCAATCATTCGGAATATTCCCCACTCTTGTCCCAGATTGAGTCGGCCAATAATGCGGTCTCTTAAACGTGTGTCTTAAATTCGTCTTTTTTTTAAATCAAAGCTATTTTCAGACGAGTTTAATATACAGAATTGTTAACGACTTCGGCAGTTGGTTGACAAATTGAACTTCTGCCTGAGAAGCCAAACGTTCTCAAGCTACTGTACTGTGTCTCCTAGTTTGGTAGTTTCCATGCTTGTATTTTCTTAAGCGTAAATAGGATTGAACTTTTCCTTGAAGAAAAGAGGGTCCTGTTCCCAAAATATAGAGTTAGGGTGTGCTACCAGTTTCAGATTTCTAAATTCACGACTCCAATTATCCTGAAGAATATACATTCTGGAAAATGTATGTTTGCACAATTTCCCTACAAAGCTACGCCATAGGGTAGGTGTGAGTAGATTAGCCCGTAATACGCCGTCATGAGCACCTCAGTTGGGCAGTGTTTAGATAATTGTGCATACATGCATTGTAAATGACAGAGGACAATTTAGCACAGACGCTGTCTACGTGACAATCCCATGTCAACCCTCGTTCAATATAAATTCCAAGGAATTTCATTGAGTAGAGTTCTTCAATCTAGGATTTTTCAGTGATACAAAAAATCACTGAACAATGGCAAATGTCCGGAAAACTCCTCTTTCCTTCACAATCCTTCAAACGTCAAAAACAAACTTCAAACAAAGAATCTTCAATCTAGGTTTCGTCCAATGTGACTGCTGGAATAAATCTTAATCTGTCCGTCGCAGAAGAAGATTTAATGAAATTTGATTTCGTTGGTTTTATAGGATTGAGCTCAAACACGTTTGTTTGATTTTGCAATGAACCAGAGAGTTGTATCATCTGCATACTTGACGATTTGTCTGTGATGGAGCGATGAGTCAACATTGTAGACACACAATATAAAGAGTAGTAGGCTGAGAATGGATCCCTGAGGAACGCCATATCGCAACCCCCAACCCTAAATGTACGTCTGAAATTTGGACATACTGTACTATATATACATACTATATATTTACATCACCGAGATACGACTTGAGCCACTCGAGTGGCACTCCTCGCATTCCGAGTATGTGACACTCAGTATGTGAGTAAGGCGCCATGGTCAACACAGTCGAACTTTTTTGACAAGTCAAGAAAAACACTAACAATAATATTTGACTTTCAATCTCTTTCACTATCATGTCAACAAGAAACGCGACTGCATCAGTTGTCAACCTTCCACTGCAGAATCCGAACTAGCTTAATGCCTGTAAATTGTGTTTTTCCAAAGATTACAAGCCGAATGAGAAGAACCTTTACAAGAACTTTTCTGAAAACTGACGCAATTAAAATTTAGCAGGATGATTTTGAATCACTCTTTTTCAAAATAGGGGTCACTTTTGCTGTTTTAAGAGAGGGGGGAAAAGTTCCAGAGCGAAAAGATGCATTTATCATGTGTTCATGTGGTCCCAACAAATGTTTGAAACACTGTTTCAGAAGTCATTCGATTTCTTTGTTGAAAAATCGTTTATCACTCTGGTAATATCCCTTTGTGACTCGAGTCAGAGCCATAGAGGCAGCTGGGCTCTGTATTAATGAGGGGGTCAGAGCCAACCGAGGCAAAAATGTGTTGAACTTATCAGCGACCCTGGTGGTATCACTGACTTGTTTATCTGTAGTTCCATTTGTTTGTCATTTAGTAAATCTGTTGGTATTGATAATGGCCCAAGGAGTTTTTGATTCGTGTTTTCATGTGGGTAGTGTTTTGGTGACATCATAAGCTTATGTAGCTCTAATAACCCTTGTTACAGTTAGTTTAAAATTAACTTTTAAACAAGTGTTGAATTCGTAATTTGCTGGGTGCTTATTAATTTTGGAGACCAATTTTCAATGTTCTCTCGAAACCAAGATACTTTTGGTAAATCCATTTGCTTTTCTCTATTTTAGCCTTTTGTTGTATTTCAACCAAAGGAAAGTTCCCGTTCAAATGGAAATTGAGATGTTCTTCAAAATTTTTGAACTGCAATTCAACGGTCCCATACAATTTAAAAACTTCTTTCAACTATCTTTTTAAGTGCAACGTTTGTGGGCCTCTTGTCTCGGATTGTTCTTGTGCTGTTGGATCCCGAGTCGGTTTGAAGTCACTGATGACGACCTTTACGCCGTAATGAATTGAGATCACTGAGGTGATCACAGAGACATGGATGTCAGTCAGAAACATTATCAATGGCTGTCGCTGAAGTGCTGGTTACTAAGTACTAAAACTGACTATTCTTTACGAATATAGGTCCAATAAATACAACGAAAAGGTCTCTGAACTCATGTACAATACAAGGCTGCGTGGTCGATGTGATGCGTGGGAATTTGCATCTGTCTCAATCCATCCCTCACGCTCCGAGACAGCAGGTAGTGAAATTCTCTTCCCTTGTTTGAAATTAAAAAACTTTTCAGTAAATATCTAGTATCGCATAGTATAATTAGTGCGGTCAGATAACGCAAAACCACAAATTGTATTCTTGGAATAATTTCAAATTGAGCTTCTTAACGTAGGACATATATTTGTATGTTACTTTATGAACATATAATACTCAAATGTATATATATATATATATATATATATATATATATATTTATAATATATGTATATATATTATAAATATATATATTTATTTATTTATTTCTCCTCGTTACACAATTGCTCTACGGATTGAAATTCGTGCCATGCCTGTGGGCAACAAACCATTACATATAAGATCAACAAGACTTAAACACAAGGCTGGTTAACCTTTGACAGAGAATGTTAGTGGACAAAGTTAGTCAATAATTGTGTCGCTTGAATGTTTCTCTAGAATTGCGTCATAACTTAACCGAAAAAGATGTACTTTATATACGATATTACTGTCAAAAATAAAGTGGATTTCAGGAATCTTGCTTTGCTTTGCAATACTAATGTTGGTTGTACGCATCTTTTATATTTATAAATTTTAAAAAAGGTACAAATTTATACCATTTGTAAGTTTAGGTAGATTTATCAGCTATAAAGCGTCAAGAATTGTGTTTGCGAACTGTCAAATTATAATAATAAGATTTTCTTAATAAATATTGAAAATTTATAAATGTTGTTGAAACAATCTGAGGTTGAAACTCTTATAAATTCGTTCTCACTTCTAAGAGTGTGTAATTTAAATGTTTATCTTGTGTACGATGTCAAAATAAATAGGGAATCTCCTTCGACCAAGAGAAACTTATGTACCACGTTTCAAATCTCTAGGACCTTTCTATCAAGAAATACGATCACACAGACGGACAGATAAAAAAGGCGAATTCCCCTTAGACTTTTTGATGTCAAAATAAGTAGGGCATTTCCTTCGACCAAGATAAACTTATGTACCACGTTTCGAATCTCTAGGACCTTTCTATCAAGAAATACGATCACACAGACGGACAGATAAAAAAGGCGAATTCCCCTTAGACTTTTTGATGTCAAAATAAGTAGGGCATTTCCTTCGACCAAGATAAACTTATGTACCACGTTTCAAATCTCTAGGACCTTTCTTTCAAGAAATACGATCACACAGACGGACAGATAAAAAAGGCGAATTCCCCTTAGACTTTTTGATGTCAAAAAAAGTAGGGCATTTCCTTCGACCAAGATATACTTATGTACCACGTTTCAAATCTCTAGGACCTTTCTATCAAGAAATACGATCACACAGACGGACAGATAAAAAAGGCAAATTCCCCTTAGACTTTTTGATGTCAGAATAAGTAGGGCATTTCCTTCGACCAAGATAAACTTATGTACCACGTTTCGAATCTCTAGGACCTTTCTATCAAGAAATACGATCACACAGACGGACAGATAAAAAAGGCGAATTCCCCTTAGACTTTTTGATGTCAAAATAAGTAGGGCATTTCCTTCGACCAAGATAAACTTATGTACCACGTTTCAAATCTCTAGGACCTTTCTTTCAAGAAATACGATCACACAGACGGACAGATAAAAAAGGCGAATTCCCCTTAGACTTTTTGATGTCAAAAAAGTAGGGCATTTCCTTCGACCAAGATATACTTATGTACCACGTTTCAAATCTCTAGGACCTTTCTATCAAGAAATACGATCACACAGACGGACAGATAAAAAAGGCAAATTCCCCTTAGACTTTTTGATGTCAAAATAAGTAGGGTATTTCCTTCAACCAAGAGAAACTTACGTACCAATTTTCAACTTTCTATGTTGATTGTGATACAAGGATCTACATGTATCACAATAGTTGTGTCACTTTAGTTTCGACGATGTTTATTTGGTTTCACAAAAATAGCCCATTTAACTTAAAACCTAAGCCCTAGTTACAAGTGTGTTCAATATTTCATGTTTTTAAATAACTAACACGTATGCTATGTTATACCCAGTACAATTCTCCAACAGATTGCCTCGATGTCGTAGTTCACCAGTTAATTTACATCAAACCAAATCCGGGTGTCTTAATAGTTCCACCCCCTCCTATTGAATGTCTTGTGAATAAAGATGGAATGATTTACTTTGGGATATTTGTTGGGGTATTTTAGGATTAAGTCAATATTTTTAAATGGGAACCCCTAGCAAGTGACACATCATTTTTAAGGTATTCAAAACAGAAGACGAGTCTTTAGTCAAACTAGAGGTATTTAATGTTACTCTATCAAATTTGGTGGCCAATATAAGTTTGAATTGTTTTTTTAAACCCCCCACAGTTAAAGTTGCATTTAAAGTTATTGTAAGGCAAATAAAACATTCGCTCAGTAATTATTTTGAGAAATTAGTAAACACAAAATCGTAAACGAGTCATTACAAGGATTAAAAAAACATCAACAACCTAGATTAACATAGCATTTATCACGTTTTGTTTTGTCCGACCGAAGCGCATTAGGAAGTCCTGGAAATACAAATACCCGTAGCTGATATTTTGCCATATCATCTCTTATTGTTTACCAGTTAGTATGTGAGACACATTCAGGGGGGGATGAGACTTTTAAGACATTTTAAGACACCCGGAATAATTCGATGTCTTCTCTATAAGCGAATTGTATTTTATTTATGTTTGGTTAATGATGCAGTAAACGCTAACGTAGAAAACAGTGTAGTATACAGCAGTTAAGGAATGGGTGGGAAAGAGTGAGTCATATTGGTATCATGCAGTTTGTATGCATTGTAATTATGCTTATACTATAATGTTGTTTTGTTACGTCCACAGGCAGGTCCGAGAGCAAGGACAGTCCGGAAAAAGAAAAAGCAGAACACCCACAACAACATCCTGAGAAAGTGAAACAAAAGTCGAGTAAAAATGGTGAGTTAGATCACTCATTAGTCACTACCCTTGTCCATTTCGTTAACAAAGTGCACAGGGTCTTGTGTATAAGGCAACGCACTTGTAACAACTTTATATTAAAGGCGATTTCTAATCATTTAACAGTCAATACAGATAACCGTCATTCTACAATTTAACTGAATACCACTGGTGTAAAAGCTGCATTATTGCTGCTCTAGGGGATTAAACTGTGTATCCCTATTTATAATGCACAGATCTTTTTAGAGTACACCTTCTTAATCTGGACATCTTTCTATCTATTATACATACATACCTTATTAATCTGAACCACTTTCTATCAATAGTACATAACTTGTCAGTCTGAACATTTGTCTATCAATAGTACACACCTTGTTAATATGACCATCTCTTTATCAATAGTACACCTCTTGTTAAAATGAATATCTCTCTATCTATAATACACACCTTGTTAATCTGAACATCTGTCTATCTATAATACACACCTTGTTAATCTGAACATCTGTCTATCTATAATACACAACTTGTTAATCTGAACATCTGTCTATCTATAATACACACCTTGCTAATCTGAACATCTGTCTATCTATAATACACAACTTGTTAATCTGAACATCTGTCTATCTATAATACACACCTTGCTAATCTGAACATCTGTCTATCTATAATACACACTTTGCTAATCTGAACATCTGTCTATCTATAATACACACCTTGCTAATCTGAACATCTGTCTATCTATAATACACACCTTGCTAATCTGAACATCTGTCTATCTATAATACACACCTTGCTAATCTGAACATCTGTCTATCTATAATACACACCTTGCTAATCTGAACATCTGTCTATCTATAATACACACCTTGTTAATCTGAACATCTGTCTATCTATAATACACACCTTGCTAATCTGAACATCTGTCTATCTATAATACACACCTTGCTAATCTGAACATCTGTCTATCTATAATACACACCTTGCTAATCTGAACATCTGTCTATCTATAATACACACCTTGCTAATCTGAACATCTGTCTATCTATGATACACACCTTGCTAATCTGAACATCTGTCTATCTATAATACACACCTTGCTAATCTGAACATCTGTCTATCTATAATACACACCTTGCTAATCTGAACATCTGTCTATCTATAATACACACCTTGCTAATCTGAACATCTGTCTATCTATAATACACACCTTGCTAATCTGAACATCTGTCTATCTATAATACACACCTTGCTAATCTGAACATCTGTCTATCTATAATACACACCTTGCTAATCTGAACATCTGTCTATCTATAATACACACCTTGCTAATCTGAACATCTGTCTATCTATAATACACACCTTGCTAATCTGAACATCTGTCTATCTATAATACACACCTTGCTAATCTGAACATCTGTCTATCTATAATACACACCTTGCTAATCTGAACATCTGTCTATCTATAATACACACCTTGCTAATCTGAACATCTGTCTATCTATAATACACACCTTGCTAATCTGAACATCTGTCTATCTATAATACACACCTTGCTAATCTGAACATCTGTCTATCTATAATACACACCTTGCTAATCTGAACATCTGTCTATCTATAATACACACCTTGCTAATCTGAACATCTGTCTATCTATAATACACACCTTGCTAATCTGAACATCTGTCTATCTATAATACACACCTTGCTAATCTGAACATCTGTCTATCTATGATACACACCTTGCTAATCTGAACATCTGTCTATCTATAATACACACCTTGCTAATCTGAACATCTGTCTATCTATAATACACACCTTGCTAATCTGAACATCTGTCTATCTATAATACACACCTTGCTAATCTGAACATCTGTCTATCTATGATACACACCTTGCTAATCTGAACATCTGTCTATCTATGATACACACCTTGCTAATCTGAACATCTGTCTATCTATGATACACACCTTGCTAATCTGAACATCTGTCTATCTATGATACACACCTTGCTAATCTGAACATCTGTCTATCTATAATACACACCTTGCTAATCTGAACATCTGTCTATCTATAATACACACCTTGCTAATCTGAACATCTGTCTATCTATAATACACACCTTGCTAATCTGAACATCTGTCTATCTATGATACACACCTTGCTAATCTGAACATCTGTCTATCTATGATACACACCTTGCTAATCTGAACATCTGTCTATCTATAATACACACCTTGCTAATCTGAACATCTGTCTATCTATAATACACACCTTGCTAATCTGAACATCTGTCTATCTATAATACACACCTTGCTAATCTGAACATCTGTCTATCTATGATACACACCTTGCTAATCTGAACATCTGTCTATCTATAATACACACCTTGCTAATCTGAACATCTGTCTATCTATAATACACACCTTGCTAATCTGAACATCTGTCTATCTATAATACACACCTTGCTAATCTGAACATCTGTCTATCTATAATACACACCTTGCTAATCTGAACATCTGTCTATCTATAATACACACCTTGCTAATCTGAACATCTGTCTATCTATAATACACACCTTGCTAATCTGAACATCTGTCTATCTATAATACACACCTTGCTAATCTGAACATCTGTCTATCTATAATACACACCTTGCTAATCTGAACATCTGTCTATCTATAATACACACCTTGCTAATCTGAACATCTGTCTATCTATAATACACACCTTGCTAATCTGAACATCTGTCTATCTATAATACACACCTTGCTAATCTGAACATCTGTCTATCTATAATACACACCTTGCTAATCTGAACATCTGTCTATCTATAATACACACCTTGCTAATCTGAACATCTGTCTATCTATAATACACACCTTGCTAATCTGAACATCTGTCTATCTATAATACACACCTTGCTAATCTGAACATCTGTCTATCTATAATACACACCTTGCTAATCTGAACATCTGTCTATCTATAATACACACCTTGCTAATCTGAACATCTGTCTATCTATAATACACACCTTGCTAATCTGAACATCTGTCTATCTATAATACACACCTTGCTAATCTGAACATCTGTCTATCTATAATACACACCTTGCTAATCTGAACATCTGTCTATCTATAATACACACCTTGCTAATCTGAACATCTGTCTATCTATAATACACACCTTGCTAATCTGAACATCTGTCTATCTATAATACACACTTTGCTAATCTGAACATCTCTCTATCTATAATACACACCTTGCTAATACTTTACGTTGAAAAAATACTCTTAGATTGTAAATAAATTCTTAAACACTCATCAACCATTTAGATTGAATGTAATAAATGTGCAATAAATACACTTGTATTAGGTTTTCTTACAACTAAAACTCTATTAACAAACAATAATAATACGTTTAGTTTAATAATATAAGTTTAGTAATATTTAGTTGTACTTAGCAACAAAGCTAAAATTGGAATAGTGGATTAGAGCTGATTGGAATGTCTGATACAATCGCTTCATTGCATTGTGTACAATATTGTGCATTATTGTTATATTGTTGTTTTAAAATGTTAATATTTTTACTTGGTCTTCACTATAGCGGCTTAAGTAAGGGGGTACATTTGCAGACGTTAACTTTACTCACAGTTAAACTCCTTATGAGGCAAACGTAAAATCATAACGCTCTCACTACTATATTAGTATGAGAGTAGCTCCGGAAACAGGAAATCCGGCTTGTTGTAGATTCAATGTCTGTAATATGTTTTAACTGTGACAATCTGATCTGTTTCAGAGTCGAAGGAGAAATAACTGTCGGCGAGTGTGGCTGCAGGGCTGGTTTCTTGTGGTTATATGTGCCAGAGGGTGGGGGAGGGGTAGGGGTAGTTAACAACATTGAGAGCACTACAAAACAGTCACGTGGTCAGTGTGTCAGGCCTAAGCTAGCTTTACGTTATACATTAGACACCTCTGTATGTACACAGTAGGTTAGCGGCGTTTAGGTGTAAATGGCATTCGATGACAAAACTTCCTATGATCCTAGGATCTTAACTAACTATGACAGTTCCTTAGGACTTAAGCTAATGTAGTTGTGATTTTCATATTTTTTTATTCAACGCAAGTTCCCACTTTTCATGGACGGTTTCATTTGTTGTGCGTGATTCCCCAGCAGTCCCAATTGTCAAATGGAGAAGAAATTCTATAATTAATTAAAGAATTAGCAAGTACATTTAAAGGGTGTAAATCTAAAAAAAAAATACTAAATAAAATGACAACTAAAAGCAGTATAAAGTTCAAATGATAAAATGTTACGCATACTCAGTGTACAAATGTATAGGCAACAATAATGTGTATAATAATCGAACCGACATGTTTTAATAAGTTTTGTGGTACAGAGTTCTTCGTTTCAAAAACAAACGTGGTTGTGAATGTTGAGAGTTTAGTTCCAATTCGTGGTTTAGCACTTGGATCTTAAAAACTGGAAACTGAAAAGAAATACATTTACGTGTTTCTTACTAAAAAATAACAAACGAATTTTAACAATAAAAAGTTTTCATAGAACGTTATCCAACTATACTATTTTTGTCCTAGTATTTTGTGGTTTATAATAAAATTGCTAAAACAATAATTAATCAAGACTATATCAATGTTAAGACAACTGAACAATAACTTATTTTATAATGTCGTTACAATATACTTAAAAGTTAGATCTAGTTATAACATAATCATAATCCAGTAGTGTAAGATGCATATTGTATTGTATATTATAAATATAAATACTACCAATGCTACTGTTATAACTTATGAGACATATCAAAACATTGTCATTAAATGCCATTTTTAACGTTAGAATTAAGCTACTCTGTGTACTAATTATTTATACTTTGTCAACGCTCATTTCACGCTAGCTGTATATTTGTTACTTCAGTTAGCTTACTACACTTGTCCAATACCGTTTAAATGTAGTACGTTATAAATGTGTATTTCATGTTTTAAATTATATATTAAATAATATATTAATAACTATGTTGATATTTTTATCCGTCAAACGCCATTGATTCTTTTAGGTTATTAATTTATTAACTCAATAACAAAACGTACACGTCATCACGTATGAAGTAAATATTTACTTCGGTGTAGGCTATGCATGGAGTAAATAGGCCCATCTTGGCGAGGGAATGTACTTGAAACGCGTGGCATGTTGTGTGTATTGGAAATTGGAAATGTCATTTGTTAGGTTTTGTCATGATTTCAATTCTTTCATTCACTAATAAATTACCTACAACAATATTCGAGCACCAAAATAACGCATTCAATAACAGTGACGGTTTTAGATATTTGTTTTAAATGTTTTTCTATACTCGAAAACCGACTCTGAAATTTATCTCCTGTAAAAAAATAACAATTAAACGCCGATTAGAAAGGTTTTTTTATGGATTTGAGAACAAATCATTAAAGGAACGATGATTTATAAAAGTTAATAAGTAATTTAACAGATTAACATTTGTAGCCTAATTTACTTGAGTACCAGCACTACCCGCACGCAATTTTGTAAGCTTTGTACGCGTATGAGCACTTCTGGTTCAAGTTAATTATATGCCCAACGCTAATGTTGGGTTTGCCTTGCCCGATCAAGAAAATATGTCAAAAGTGTATATTTATAGCCATTGTAATGTATTCCGGTCTTAGTATTTTTTGCCATAGTTGATTTTTATTTGTTTCCCCGATCAAGGAAAAATATGCATAATACAGATATGAGAAGCCTATTTCTATAAAATGACAACTTTGTTGGGTTTTTTAACAGTCTTTCAATTTATAATACATGTTAGACAGAAATTTGGTCTTTGATATCTACATTAGAGTACTGACCAAGCACTGCATACTAAATATTTCCTAAAATGTACAGTTAAAAGTATATTACAAGTTACTATTACTAAAACTTTCAATTCCCCTATCTTGATACTTTCCTACTCTGTGCTCAACAGTGGTTGCAAAAGGGTTGAAAATAAGAAGTCTTGTTACTATCAAGCTTATTCTATGCTTTCAAGATGTAAACATATTGAAAATCCTAGTAAAATTAACTAAACATATGGTTGTGCTGTCATTAAACGTTTAAACAGAACAGTTAATTACATTTAACAGACTCTTTCAATCTAAACTGTTGACATATGTGTGTGTGTGTGTGTGTGTGTGTGTGTGTGTGTGTGTGTGTTGTGTTTGTGTTTCTTTTTCTATTTACCTAATGATTCCCGGGGATTGAGATGAATCTAACAAATCAGAGATCATTATAATCGGTACAGTCATTCTCGAGATATAAATGGTGTAACTAACCCGACTTTATTTTATGTAAATAGATTTTGATATGTACAAAACGTATTTCATAAAATTTTGTGTCATTAAAAAATATGTACTAGGGCTTAAAAACCAAACTGATTTACTTCAGTATGATAGATAATAAAGCATGTGTACTAAAGTCAGTGTAAAGTTTTATACGTATTAGTTTTTACAATTTTATATTACAGTTAGAAATCTACGATCGTATTTCGGCTGTGAACTGGTGAATCGTGGAACGAAACCTAAGACATATTTCTCTCCAAGTTAGGGTTCAAGAAAGCGTAGTTCGCTTAGGTTTGTGTGGTTTGGTTCCAACACATTTGGATATCTCCAGCGAAACAAATCAGATGTTGCTACGTTTCTTGGATCTTCAGATTTTAGGGGTTAACGAATTTTAAACTACGGATAACACTTGGCATGTAGTTATTACAAAAATTGCTAGATGAACCCACGTTTGATAAAGGTAAGGTGATGAAAAATAAAACTTTGAACTGAAACGAAACGTTGGTTCAAGTTTTCCCAACTATGTTTTTAATAAGTTTACAATTAGCGTAGTTTTGCCAAGTAGGCCTAAACACTACTAGCAACAAGAACATGCATTCTACATAATACATATAAAATAAGTTTATATGTATAGCACATAATTATACATATTCGTGCTTCGTTTTTTATGTGACATTACGTGGGTGGAAAAGTAATGCCTTGATTAGTAACGTCTTTAAAACGTTAACGTCCGTAAAATTAATTTTTTGAAACAAGAACGGAAACCTAAACATTTATACACACATAAAACCGTAATAGCCAATAATTTGTGTATATGAATGAATAGCAAGGTTATCAGTAATAGGAATTAACATTAGAAACTGTGAAACGGTGAAACAAAAATTCACCGAATAACGAAACAACAAAAACCAACACCCAAGAGCTCAGACTATAGTACAATATGGGACTGTCACTTTATCCTGCCACAGCCTGTTAGCAGACAGTTGTGTCTATTAAAAAAAACTCCCCAGCGGCACAAATCAGGTGATACTGAAAGTAAAGTGGTAAACTACAAGCTACCAAACATAACCTACAAATTACTGTTGTTCTGGCCATCAGTAACTGAAGTGGTAAACAGAAGACAGGCTACCAAACATAACCTACAAATTACCGTAAGTAACTGGCACATATCGTATATTATCCTGAGTAGTACATTCTGTAATTATATTAATATTTACTTTATTTCGAATTGTACCGTAAAGAAAGTTATGTTGTACCTTTGGTAGTTGGCTGATCTTTAGTTTCAACCAACTCGTGGGGTGTGATTGGAAAATTTTAATTTCTGTCTGTCCATTCGTCCGATACTCGAAAACAAACTGACATATAGACTTTAAAATGTTCATGAAATTTCATTTCTATATACGAAACACTGAGTTTGATTATGGTGCATGTCACTCCATGGAATCTGGCTGAGAGTTATCGAATATTTCCGAATTGGTCTATGGGTAACCATTATGGCAACTAGGAATTAGCAGAATACATAAATTTGTAAACACACTCAATACAAGAGATTTAAACATGTGACATATTAACACATGCAGCATAACTTTCTTAACACGTACATGTTTTATACAATTTATAGTGACTTTGTATTTAGACTTTTATTGTTTAAACACTGATATGAAACCCAGTTTAATGAATCTGAATGTATTATGTAGCAAGGTATGTCAAGATAGATCTTATATACGTATAGACTTTATTACATGAAACTTCATTTCTACAAGAATGAATTCTATGATATGCCGTTTTTGTATCAACGTCTTTTTTATATGATTGGTCTACAGTCCACAGGACATGTCGAGAATGTAACGAGCTAGATTTGAAATTTAGCATGTAACCTCAGTGAACCCTGTTACAACACAAGGTTGGCACACTCCTACCTGTATCGATTACAATGTGTAATTAGGGCGAGTAATAAGTTTGGATACACTCCTTTTAAAGTCGAACAGTGCAAAAAATAATAATGTTTGGTATAGCGTATAGGTATTTCATTAGGTATTCTTGCCTTCATCAAATTCGAAATCAACCGAAGAGGTTATGTCACTCTTCAAATGTTTTGGAGGTACACTCCAACTTCAGACAATAGTATGAAATTGAATTTTCCGAATTTGCTATTGCAGTAAAAATTGCACAAAACGTAATCCACCAAAATTCACGACGACTCAGTTGACACATTGTATTATAATTTAAAACTGTGTAGGCCTACATCCACACAATCAGTCATGTGAAACCTTTTAACATGTCAACTCCTTTGACAGTATCGTGCGTACAGACGGACAGAAATGGGATTTCGTTCATCAGAAACTGGCGAGAGAGGCTTCGCTAAAAACTCAGTAAATTGCAGTAAAGCAGCTGATTGTATCGACAGGTACTCGCAGAAAATTTGACAAATAACTGTTATTAAACACACAAAGTGAAAAGCAGCGTAATTACAATCGCCTTACGTATGTGTCTGGAAGTTATAAATTACAGCTGAACGGATGATAAATACTGGACAATCAGCTGAGGGTGGCGAATCTCGCCATGATCTCGCCCACTTCTGTTGGTTCATCCTTCCTCACATCGCCGCGGTTTTGCCTATTCACGGAGAATATTTTTCCTCGAAGTCTTTGGCTGATTCCTTACAATTCCCAGTGATTACATCAGACTCGGTGAAATTGAAAAGTTTGGCTTCATTCTAATCGGGATTCTTGTTAGATTAAATAATAGTGGATACGTAATATTACAGAGTAACCCGCCTACACCAAAATAGATATAATGCAATTACTTCATACAATAGTAACTAGTACAATTTATATTAAACTAATAAATTATAAATAGTGAAACATTGAATGAGGATAGATCAAAAGATGAAATAATAGTTTTAAAGACAGCAGTATGTATCCTTCTCATTGAATCGAGGAAGTTTGAGGAGGTCATGGAGCAAGAAAGATACAACGTATTGATACAGAAAATAATCCAGCGATCCAACGAAATAACAAGGTTTCGAAGTTCACAGTTCCCTGATGCTTGTAAATTGCCCACGAACAATAGTACAGCCGTTGTGCAATACTGGTCCATGTATGTTTACACAAGACTGTGGAGACGGGGGCGGCAGTGGCGGGCGTGGGGCAGGTAAGGGGTAGCCGCGGTATCGACCGCCACCGTCCGCCGCCCCGCCCCGCCCTCGCCGCCCCCGACACACAGTCGAGATACGGGACTACATCACGCTAGCCCCAGGTCATGCAACCAGGCCACTGTTTCGATTAACCTTTCTGGAAGTCTTTTAACTTTGTCAATTGTATTCCAACCCAATCAACGAGTATAACGAAGGCTAACTTGTGAATACTCTCTAACCAAATAGTCAATAGTCAAATATTTATTTCAGATACAAAAGTATATTTGTATAACAAACGTCAAGTATCTAATAACTTTGACACACATGACATATCGAATTCTCGTATACGTACATATGTATTAACACTCAGACTCGGCAGTAAATTTTCTGACTTTGCGGCCTCTCAATTATACGTCATAAGCTCATTTACGCTATAAAACGCGTTCGACACTGGACGATTTTAACGATTTTTAAATGCTTTGAGCATAGGCGAAGTTTTAATTTCATTTAGCAAACTGTTGACGAGAAAAATCCCTGCGTGTGAGGGAAAACGTTCAAGAACTACCGTCCTGAGTCTCCCAGTTCGGTAGTTTTAACTGCATCTTGTCTCGTACGATTGAACATCCCATCCGTTGATCAAGGTACAATGTGATGTTATTTTTAAAGTGTAGAGACTTGGCAGAGTCAACTGTTTCAATCTTTTGCAAACCGTCCTGCACGGCTCTTTGTAGTTTTACAATGATGCGTATTTTGAAGTTTGAACGCTCCCAAAAACTGTTTACTTGCATATACGCCCCTCAGCATTATTGCGTAGGTGAGATGTGGATAAATCAAGCCATAATTAGCCATCATCATAACCTGAATAGAGTAGTATTTAGCTAGAAACCTCAAAACATAAATGCCCGAGGATAAATTGTAGTCAACGTAATCGATATGACCATTCCACCGTGATCAAAGTAAAATTCCATATACACCTTGACCAAGGAATTTATAGGAACAGACCTCTTCTAGTATGGCATCATTCAATATAATAGCTGGGCTATATACGCAGTCTGTCAAGCGCAAAGGAAAAAAATAGAAGATAGGATTTTGAAGAATTTGTTGTTAGATTGAAGCTGTGAAAAAGCTGGACGCAACTGTTTACTGCAATGAAGGGTTCTGTTCTAATACTGATTTTGTAGTTTCATTAAAACAAAGTCGTACCATCAGGATACTGCACGATTATTTCGTATGGTAGTGATGATACTGTCCTTGTCACAGAGCCGGAAGAGAGTGTGACTGAGAATGGATCCATAACTCATTGAATTAGAAACGTGATTCGAAATTTGGACAACTAGAGATCTGTGACTTAAAAATAAACTAAGACACAAGAGAGGCACGCCTCAGATGTTATGGGACCTAAGTCAACACAATCGAATGCTTTAGATACGTTGAGAAACATAGTTAATGTGTGATTTCGACTCTCTAAACCCGTCTACAGTTACCTCGACAAGACACAACTGCGTCTACCTTCGATTTTCCCTTCTTAATATAAATTGTTTGTTTAAGAGCTAATTGTATTTGTTAAGAAACTGAAGCATTCGTATTAAAAAAAGCGTTCCAAATATTTTACTCGATATAACAACAAAACACAGAGACGTGTTACCAGGTAAGAAAAGATCATGCTTGTGGATCATGATGTGTTGATGATGATGGGGTGTGTTCTAAGACCATGCTATCTTGACCACAAGACTAGAATTCGACGTAGTTACAGTACCAGCCTGGATATTTAGATGAACACGTATTTATACAAGACCGATATAGCGGGGATGTAAACTGTACCGTGTAGGCTACGTACAGGCCTACAAACACGAACGGCGCCAAAACATTCATATAACCCAATCGGTTTCTGAGACAGTAATAAACCTTGACTGTCTATTTGTATTGAAGTACTGTTTCAAACATAGCCTCATCACAGATATTATTCAAAACTTGTCTTCTTCACTCCGCATTAAAATCGGTTTCTGAGACAGTAATAAACCTTGACTGTCTATTTGTATTGATGTACTGTTTCAAACATAGCCTCATCACAGATATTATTCAAAACTTGTCTTGTTCACTCCGCATTAAAATCGGTTTCTGAGACAGTAATAAATCTTGACTGTCTATTTGTATTGATGTACTGTTTCAAACATAGCCTCATCACAGATATTATTCAAAACTTGTCTTCTTCACTCCGCATTAAAATCGGTTTCTGAGACAGTAATAAATCTTGACTGTCTATTTGTATTGAAGTACTGTTTCAACATAGCCTCATCACAGATATTATTCAAAACTTGTCTTGTTCACTCGGCATTAAAATCGGTTTCTGAGACAGTAATAAATCTTGACTGTCTATTTGTATTGAAGTACTGTTTCAACATAGCCTCATCACAGATATTATTCAAAACTTGTCTTCTTCACTCCGCATTAAAATCGGTTTCTGAGACAGTAATAAATCTTGACTGTCTATTTGTATTGAAGTACTGTTTCAAACATAGCCTCATCACAGATATTATTCAAAACTTGTCTTGTTCACTCGGCATTAAAATCGGTTTCTGAGACAGTAATAAATCTTGACTGTCTATTTGTATTGAAGTACTGTTTCAACATAGCCTCATCACAGATATTATTCAAAACTTGTCTTGTTCACTCGGCATTAAAATCGGTTTCTGAGACAGTAATAAACCTTGACTGTCTATTTGTATTGATGTACTGTTTCAACATAGCCTCATCACAGATATTATTCAAAACTTGTCTTGTTCACTCCGCATTAAAATCGGTTTCTGAGACAGTAATAAACCTTGACTGTCTATTTGTATTGAATGTACTGTTTCAAACATAGCCTCATCACAGATATTATTCAAAACTTGTCTTGTTCACTCCGCATTAAAATCGGTTTCTGAGACAGTAATAAATATTGACTGTCTATTTGTATTGATGTACTGTTTCAAACATAGCCTCATCACAGATATTATTCAAAACTTGTCTTGTTCACTCCGCATTAAAATCGGTTTCTGAGACAGTAATAAATCTTGACTGTCTATTTGTATTGAAGTACTGTTTCAAACATAGCCTCATCACAGATATTATTCAAAAACTTGTCTTGTTCACTCCGCATTAAAATCGGTTTCTGAGACAGTAATAAATCTTGACTGTCTATTTGTATTGAAGTACTGTTTCAACATAGCCTCATCACAGATATTATTCAAAACTTGTCTTCTTCACTCCGCATTAAAATCGGTTTCTGAGACAGTAATAAACCTTGACTGTCTATTTGTATTGAAGTACTGTTTCAAACATAGCCTCATCACAGATATTATTCAAAACTTGTCTTCTTCACTCCGCATTAAAATCGGTTTCTGAGACAGTAATAAACCTTGACTGTCTATTTGTATTGATGTACTGTTTCAAACATAGCCTCATCACAGATATTATTCAAAACTTGTCTTGTTCACTCCGCATTAAAATCGGTTTCTGAGACAGTAATAAATCTTGACTGTCTATTTGTATTGATGTACTGTTTCAAACATAGCCTCATCACAGATATTATTCAAAACTTGTCTTCTTCACTCCGCATTAAAATCGGTTTCTGAGACAGTAATAAATCTTGACTGTCTATTTGTATTGATGTACTGTTTCAAACATAGCCTCATCACAGATATTATTCAAAACTTGTCTTCTTCACTCCGCATTAAAATCGGTTTCTGAGACAGTAATAAATCTTGACTGTCTATTTGTATTGATGTACTGTTTCAAACATAGCCTCATCACAGATATTATTCAAAACTTGTCTTCTTCACTCCGCATTAAAATCGGTTTCTGAGACAGTAATAAACCTTGACTGTCTATTTGTATTGATGTACTGTTTCAAACATAGCCTCATCACAGATATTATTCAAAACTTGTCTTGTTCACTCCGCATTAAAATCGGTTTCTGAGACAGTAATAAATCTTGACTGTCTATTTGTATTGAAGTACTGTTTCAACATAGCCTCATCACAGATATTATTCAAAACTTGTCTTCTTCACTCCGCATTAAAATCGGTTTCTGAGACAGTAATAAATCTTGACTGTCTATTTGTATTGATGTACTGTTTCAAACATAGCCCCATCACAGATATTATTCAAAACTTGTCTTCTTCACTCCGCATTAAAATCGGTTTCTGAGACAGTAATAAATCTTGACTGTCTATTTGTATTGATGTACTGTTTCAACATAGCCTCATCACAGATATTATTCAAAACTTGTCTTGTTCACTCCGCATTAAAATCGGTTTCTGAGACAGTAATAAATCTTGACTGTTTATTTGTATTGATGTACTGTTTCAAACATAGTCTCATCACAGATATTAAACAAAACTTGTCTTCTTCACTCAGCATTAAAATCGGTTCCTGAGACAGTAATAAATCTTGACTGTCTATTTGTATTGATGTACTGTTTCAAACATAGCCTCATCACAGATATTATTCAAAACTTGTCTTCTTCACTCCGCATTAAAATCGATTTGCACGCATTCTTATTTCACGCAGTTAACTAATACAAAAGAGTTTGAATCTATAATAAAATAAGTAAAATTAATGCACATATTATAGGGAGACATCTTTAGTTCAATAGAAAGGGTTTCCCGGCTCAAAATGTCGGTGTTCGGACTTAAATGTGGTTAACGCTGGTGTAAATATTATAAAAATGGTAAATTGTTGGTATATAATAAATTCAAGTTTCCTAAAAACATAATATTTAAGTGGCAAAAATGTGTTTAAAAACTTACCCAAATTCGGTGAGGTTTGATTTATTTATATCAAAATGTAGAACCATACACTAACAAGCTGTAAGTTATAAAATAAATCAACTTCAACAGAGGCTTTGAATGAAAGGGTGACAAAGAATTAAACGATTGCCGGTTTAGATGATTTCAAGTAAACAATATTAATTAGGTTAAGTTCAAGTGTAGCCAGAATCCAATTCAAATCCAAAAATAGAGACACTATCATCCACCAAAAGATTCTGGCTACCAACAAAACCAACTTCTTGTCAATATATGGAGTCAAGAACATTGATAATTCTGGTTTCGCTCAGACACTATGTCGGATTATTTACCTAAACCAAGCGCCAAGATCCCAAAAATATACAATACAACATTATTTTCAGTTAATGTATTGCATGTGAGCTGAGTAATATTATGGTCCTCAGCGTACCGGGCGATTTACATGAAAAATTGACACTGATGTCATTAACATACAAGGTGCAAGCGTAGATCGACGTCCGGAATACTGTAGAAGATGGTTATTGGAGATGGGTGGCTCTTTAAGTATTAAGGTAGTTGATAGCCTAGACATGTGGGCCCTGGTTTGACTGGAGAGACAGGTACAGAGCTGGCTTCTCCTTCTACCAAGGAGACCATCATGAATCTCGACATGGCTGAGAAATGATTGCTGGAGTGGGTGGGTGGGTGGGAGGGATGGTGGGTATGATTTCTGGATTGTCTGAGAGATGATTGCTGGAGTGGCTGGGGAATGATTGTTTTGAGTTTATAAGGGATGATTGCTGAAGTGGCTGGGAGATGATTACTGGAGTGGGTGGGAGATGATTGCTCGAGTGGCAGGGAGATGATTTCTGGAGTGGCTGAGGAATGATTGCTGGAGTGGCTGAGGAATGATTGCTGGAGTGGCTGAGAAGTGATTGCTGGAGTGACTGTGAGATAATTGATGGAGTGGGTGGTTATGATTTCTGGAGTGTCTGGGGGGTGATTGCTGAAGTGGGTAGTGATGATTTCTTGAGTGACTGTGAGATGATTGCTTGAGTGGGTAGGAGATGATTGCTGGAGTGGCTGAGGAATGATTGCTGGAGTGGCTAAGAATGATTGCTGGAGTGGCTGAGGAATGATTGCTGGATTAGCAGGGAGATGATTGCTGGAGTGGGTGAGGAATGATTGCTGGATTAGCAGGGAGATGATTGCTGGAGTGGCTGGGGCTTCCCTAGCCAAGACTAAATGTGAGGGAGAACCTTCTCTTACCCACTTTGACTGGAAGAGGCTGATATAGAGATAGCCTCTTCACCTTCTTCCATAGTGGCATGGCTGAGGTAGTGTCCCCCCCCCATGCTGGATGTATCTAGGAATCTCGGCATGAGGAGACCTCAATCACAAATCCTTACCCATCCAGAGTATCCTGTCTCTTGGACAGTGGCATGCCATGTAGACCCTTTAGGTTTAACATCTTGAGCCCCAGGCGTCACTCTACAGCAAGTGTAAATACCCCTACTTTACGTGGGGTTGGGTGTTTTAAGTGAAGTATATGTTTCCTCAACTCCTCGTGCTAGTGAACAAAACCTCTAGGTCCTGCTAACTTTATTAGCACACACTATTTTCATGGTCTTTCCAGAATGGTAACGTGCGTAAACTTATACGATAATTATACTGAGTCCTATTGTCTTGTGATGCCGTCACAGACTTGACTCCTGGAGTCTGCAGTCATGTTCGTCAGAGGAGACCCAACAAACGCCGGCAACGAAGAAGCACAAAAATGAACTCTACATAGTTTCGACATGAGACATTTAGACTAAAAATATAGTATAATCTGGGTGAGATATAATCATTGTCTCATCAATAGTGCACGTGATAGGTTAGTTATGTACCTGAGGAAGACGTCAGATAGCAGATCTCGAAATGCAGTGTTATTAATTTCTTGTATCACTGAACGATGGCAAACGTATCACAAACATGTTACCTCCACAATGGACACGTCTTACTGGCACTCTCTTTTTTATTGGTAACATAACATAGAAACACTGTATAGCTCAGACATTGATAATTTTATAAAAGATTGGTGGTAAAAGGCATTTTAGGACATACCTTCGTAAGAACCTCTGTCTTTATTCTCTTTGTTATGGCGGTAAAGGAAACAGGATTCTTCCGGACTTTTGCCATCGTCCAGTGAAACAAACAAATCAGTAACCCTACGTTTCGAGATCTTCAATCTGATCTCTTCATCAGGTAAATAACTAACCTAACACATAATTACAAACTAGGCTAAATGGTGATAGTCCGATTAACTGTCAAGACTTCTTTAATCGTAAGTATAGATCAATTTCAATTTGGCGTTTGTTTTTATAGCCGGTTTAATTTCCTATATGTTGACTTTATTGATAAAACTACTTACAGTTACAGAGACACTTTGTTCAAAGGAAAAGGAATCGGTTTAAGGAGAGATAATGTCCATACAGTAACTTAAAAACTTATTTTAATTAAGGCAATAATTACAAGCGATGTATATTGTATTTGGGATTCCTTACATAACTACATTACTGATGTGCTTGTCTCATTAATACAATATATATATATATTTTTTATAAATAACTTAGCTTACAGTCATAAAGAATCATGGGCGTATAATGGGGGGAGGGCTCAGGAGCCAAAATTGAATTAACATTTTGAAAGACATTACAACTGCACCCAGTAGGAAATTAGGAAACTAAAGGTTTCATTACCAGGTGACTCCATAATTATATCATTTTATTTGTAAAGCCACCTGATGATGCAAATTAGATACCTTTGGTTTCAAAAAGCCTCGTCCTAAAAAGATTAAAACTCAAAAGTGTTCAGTGAGAAGATACCCGAGCCTCTATTTTTGGAGGATATTTTATACTTCCTAAATCACCGAATGAGTCAACCCCCCCCCCCTTGTACACACTCCACCGCAAATAATAAAAAATTGCACGTTCTAATATATTCACATAGTTCTGTAAAATAAAACTCATCCCCACTGTTTAGCCAAAGGTGCTCGAGTGTTTTGAAATACATGCGGTATTTTGTCATCGATTACATAACACTAAACGAACTAATGAATACAAATTGTTGTTGTCTCCGCTGGAAACAGTAATCAGTTTCAGAACGTTTAACATGTTATTTTTATCCGAGGTGTATTTTGTCATCGATTACATAACACTAAACGAACTAATGAATACAAATTGTTGTTGTCTCCGCTGGAAACAGTAATCACTTTCAGAACGTTTAACATGTTATTTTTATCCGAGGTGTATTTTGTCATCGATTACATAACACTAAACGAACTAATGAATACAAATTGTTGTTGTCTCCGCTGGAAACAGTAATCACTTTCAGAACGTTTAACATGTTATTTTTATCCGAGGTGTATTTTGTCATCGATTACATAACACTAAACGAACTAATGAATACAAATTGTTGTTGTCTCCGCTGGAAACAGTAATCAGTTTCAGAACGTTTAACATGTTATTTTTATCCGAGGTGTATTTTGTCATCGATTACATAACACTAAACGAACTAATGAATACAAATTGTTGTTGTCTCCGCTGGAAACAGTAATCAGTTTCAGAACGTTTAACATGTTATTTTTATCCGAGGTGTATTTTGTCATCGATTACATAACACTAAACGAACTAATGAATACAAATTGTTGTTGTCTCCGCTGGAAACAGTAATCACTTTCAGAACGTTTAACATGTTATTTTTATCCGAGGTGTATTTTGTCATCGATTACATAACACTAAACGAACTAATGAATACAAATTGTTGTTGTCTCCGCTGGAAACAGTAATCACTTTCAGAACGTTTAACATGTTATTTTTATCCGAGGTGTATTTTGTCATCGATTACATAACACTAAACGAACTAATGAATACAAATTGTTGTTGTCTCCGCTGGAAACAGTAATCACTTTCAGAACGTTTAACATGTTATTTTTATCCGAGGTGTATTTTGTCATCGATTACATAACACTAAACGAACTAATGAATACAAATTGTTGTTGTCTCCGCTGGAAACAGTAATCAGTTTCAGAACGTTTAACATGTTATTTTTATCCGAGGTGTATTTTGTCATCGATTACATAACACTAAACGAACTAATGAATACAAATTGTTGTTGTCTCCGCTGGAAACAGTAATCACTTTCAGAACGTTTAACATGTTATTTTTATCCGAGGTGTATTTTGTCATCGATTACATAACACTAAACGAACTAATGAATACAAATTATTGTTGTCTCCGCTGGAAACAGTAATCAGTTTCAGAACGTTTAACATGTTATTTTTATCCGAGGTGTATTTTGAATAGTATGCTTAATACTTAAGGTAGCAAAGGTGACTATATTTTGAACCGCTAATAAGATAAAACGATATTTGAATAAAAACAGTGGACGGAGGTTTTGTTTTCAGAGACGAAGCGGGCCCAGACCATTAATGCTCTTAACGTTGGTTCGACCTCGCGCTACTTTATCTGAGGGTGGGCCGAACCTCGTTCTCTTTACACTTCAGTCTATTAGTTACGTGTTAGTTACAGAATTTACTATCTTAGCATAGAACGAACATTAACAACTCATGCAGAGAAGTCTTATAACTGCTTTTGTGAACTATTTAAATTGAAATTACAGAACACTAGATTAGTGATGTAAAAATTACTCGACAATAAGTTAAAAATGCATGAGATTATGTTTTTATAGTAATACTTAAAAATCAAGTTTTGTTTATTTCGGTTTTGTAAAATATTTGATTATTGGTGCGTACTTGGTTTTTATAATTGTTTAATTTTGAAAGTAAATAATGATTTTATGTTCTTCTTGATAAAAGGTTACAACGATATTGAATAATCGATAAATCGACAATTCAGTACTCGAACAATAATTTATATCGATCTGTTACAAGTCACGCTACCAGCAGTAATAACTGCCCCAGTGGGAATTTAAATCAATTCAACTTACTAAAGAAATATACATATCTTACATTACAATATATAAATAGATACGATTACTATCCACAACTAGATTATTTAACTACACTACAATTAATAACAGTGACACAAGAATAAATATAAAACTAAGACTACCCCAGTCAATAACACAACTGGACATCAAATAAAAAGTGTTTTTAAACAATATTTACGTAAGAATACCCAAAGATTCGGGTAGAAAATTGTATAACAACCCCCTGGCACGAGGGTATAACATTAAAATATGAATGACTTGTCAATATTTGGTGGTAGGTGAGGGTTGACTCCTAGGAGTCTAGTCACTGGGTGAAGGTCGCCCTCCAATCTCTGTAGAGCAGGAAGCAGGCGGCTGCGTACACCACAGTGTTGATGAGGCCGAACACCTACAACACAACACACCAGTTACACATAATTATGTGTTAGGTTAGTTATTCACCTGAAGAAGATATCTGAATGCAGATTTCGAAAGGTGGTGTTACTGCTTTTTGTAAACTAACCAAATTTAACCTAACCTAACATAACCTACTGTACCCTAATCTAACTTAACCGAACTAAACGAACAGAATAGAACCAAACCGAACCGAACTTAACATGAACTAACCTAACCGAAACTAACTTAAAAAAAATCTAAAAAAAAATATTTTTTTTTTTTTAAATTGTTTTTTATTCTTCATTTGATTCTGAACAAAATGATATATAACACATGTATGTTTTGGCACTTATTAATAATTAAAATGAAATAATTAACAAAACAACACAGTAACGAATGTCTGATTTCAGTTGCATCGCAACGAGTTTGACTTTTGCACTTTTATAACATAATACTAGTGACACAGAGGTTATTTTACACAATTAGTTTTGTCAGGTTTGGCTAATCTGCTTTTAATTTAAAAGCATATGTTTTTATTTTCATGAGTGTTGTGTTTGTTTACTTATGTAAATGAGCTTTGTTTTCGTTTTTGCACTGTGAGTTTTGTGTTGACTTTCTGAATATTATTATAATGTTTGTAATTATTTTGTTGTGAGTATTATTATTTAGTTTCTTACAAAATGCCTAGGGCCAAGAAGTTTGGTAAGAATAGATTCAAAGGTAATCAGTTTACTACTAGTAAGAATAAATAGTGATGTACTAAACTCTTCTAACCCTACTTCAGAGGAGAACATTCCTGATAGTTTTAGGCCTAATCCAGAGCCAGAGTCCAATACCTCTGCTTCTAAAATAAAGTGTAAATACATCTCTTTTTGTGCTGATGATATTGAGTACCTTCCTGTAAATAACACTAAGGGAAACTACATAATTAATTTAGAACTTTTGAACCAAATTTTACTGGCATCCACAAAGTGCGCTAACTGTGGAAGTGCTTCTTTAGAAATTAGTGAAGTTTCCTGCTAACCGTAAAGGCCTGGCTGTACAGTTTGTACTTAGTTGCAATAACTGTGGACTAGAAAATAAATTTTTATACCAGCAAGAAGACTGAGCAGGACTTTTTTGACATAAATGTGCGTTGTGTATAATGGTTTTCCGTTTCCATTGGTAAAGGTAAGGCTGCGGCAGAAGTATTTTGTTCAGTGTTGGATCTTCCAAAGCCACCAAGTAGGTTTTCAAGCCTATAACAAACTTATTCATAGTGCTGTTGAAGAGGTTTCTATTGCTTCAATGAAACAAGCAGCCCATGAAGCAGTTGTAGAAAACGAGGGTAATACCGACATAGCGGCTGTTTTTTGACGGAAACGTGGCAGAAACGTGGCCATACATCTTTGAATGGCGTGTTTTTCTGTCACGAGTATGGATACAGGGAAAGTTTTTGGATGCTGTTTCACTGACAAAATATTGTTCATGCAATACAATAACTAAAAACAGCCCTACACACAGAGAACAGTGCTCAAAGTATTATGACGGGCCGAGCGGCGGTATGGAGGTAGAGGCTGCTATTCAGGTATTCAGGCGCTCGGAACAAAACCTTGGTGTAAGATACACAAGTTATTTAGGAGATGGTGACAGCTCAGCTTTTTTTTGTCAGTACAACAAGCTAAGCCTTATGGTGATGAGGTTGAAATTAAGAAGTTGGAATGTGTGTAGGACACGTCCAGAAGAGAATGGGAAGTCGGCTGCGCAGATTGAAGGCTAAGTTGCGTGGCCATAAGTTACCTGACGGAAAACCTCTCTCTGGACGTGGTAGGCTGACAGATGCATTGATAGACAGTGTACAGACCTACTATGGCAAAGCTATACGAGAAAAATGTGGATGACGTTGAAAAAATGAGGAAGGCTGTTTGGGCAACCTACTTCCATTTACTTTCAACCGACGTGAAACCTCGCCATGAACTATGCCCCAAAAGGTGAACAATCTTGGTGCAAGTACCAAAAGTCTTTAGTGACAGGTGAGTATACCATCATAAGCATTCAGTACCTGAGGCTATTTTATTAGAAATAAAATCAATTTACCAAGACCTGTCGGACACTAACCTACTCCAGAAAATGCCTGCACGGCCGAACACAGAACCCTAACGAGTCCTTCAACAACGTAATCTGGACCAGATTCCAAAAAAATACTTTTTGTTTGGGCTCAATACCTTAAAAATTGGAGTGTTGGATTCAATTATAACATTCAACAGTGGTGCTCTTGGCAAAGGGGAAGTGTTTGCAAAAGCTGTGTGGTGATGCCGGAAGCAACTGCGTTGTAGGCCTGAAGCAAATCGACAAGAACCGAGTTTTAGATGCCAACAAAGCAGCTTTGGATGTTACTAAGAAGAAAAGAAAGCAGAAAAGAAACCTAAAGAGAAAAAAGAGAAGACAAGGAGGAAGAAGAAAGTAAAAAGTATGATCCTGGAATGTTTTTAAGCGTGGCTGCAAGGGGGTACCGTACAGTTCTTCACTCTCCTGAAAAATCACACATTCTGACACGAAGGTACACTTTTCTACTAAACCTTTTAAGCTATCTGCATGATTTTTTTGTGTATTTTATTTAAGTCATTATCAAAAGACTTAACCTATTTATTTAAGATAATTTGCTTTTAAGTCCTTTAAAAAAAATATTTTTTGTAAAAAAAATTGTGTTTTTTTGGTATATTTAAAAAAAATCATTACTAAAATTTTTTTTGTAACTAAGTTTAAAAATAGGTTAACTATACTTTAAAAAGCATTAAAAAAAGGCATACAAAGTTTCAATGCTGTAACTGAGATAGTTTTCTTTTAAATTGTACCTAAAGTTAATACTTTTAACATGTACGGTAATATGGACTACAGGGTTCCCTTAACCTAAAATAACATAACCTTAACTAATCTATCTTAACCTAACCTAAATGAACTGAACCGAATGTAACAACGATGGTGAATGTCTGGAATGTTCTTCACAATCCTTTCATCGACAAAAACAAACTCTAAACAAAGAAGGAGTTACATATGTTAATCTTATTAGTTGAGTGTTAGCAAAGCAGTCCTAAGGGAGCTGGACTATTTCTCTGTTGTCTGTAGGCTAAAATAATTTTTCTGTGAAATTATCTATCTTTTCGCAGGATATATCGAGAATAGCATCAACTATACAACTAATTATATATATATATATATATATATATATATATATATATATATATATATATATATATATATATAGTTGATGCAACCGATTTTGATGAAATTTTTCGTGTGTGTTGAAGGAGATTCGAGAATGGTTCAGATTCACAATTTGGTCCAATTTATCCAATAGTTTATTTAATTATTTTTTTTATTAATAGTTGTACATGTTGGAGTGTTTTATATTGGATCCGACTGACTGCGCTACGACACGTAATACAAAGCGAACTGATACGTAACAGCTGTTAATACTTTCAGCTGAAGTTCATCAAAGAAGGCAGAAACATTTGTTTACATTTAAAATAATATAGAAAATTATTATTGTAAAGTGCTTGATCAGTAGTGTAATGCAGATTGCATAGAAGAAGTTATTGCCTAATTTTACATTTAGATTGCACCAATGATCAATAAACTATCTAATGCAATGAAAATACTATTAAACGCTGTGAATGTTTGCACATAAGTTAATCGAATTTGGTTAGATCGAAGGTAAATGAAAAAAGCCGAAAGAAGACACTTTATGATCGAAATTGATGTTCGTTGATGTAGGTACTTTCTTGATCGGAGCACAAGGGAAATTTTAACATTACGAGTTTGATTCTTTATAACCTATTAGTTTATCGAGATTCATCCATATACATTAATTGTACTTAATAACTTATCAACACCTAGCAAAAACCACGAAAGATAGAGGCAGGAAATATGATACATACCTTCATAATGCGCCCAAGAGGCTCACGACTATCAATTATCTCAGGAATGTTTAGAATGTGATAGAAAAAGAATACATTAATACAGTGTACTGTTTTCATCAGGAAATTCCGTGCGAAGCCGCTGGCAACTGCTAATATAGACCTATATATAGCCTTGACATTGTCCATACAACTTCAACGATCACTGTTATTATTTAATTTAATTTAGTTACTATGTTTGAAGGTATCACATCACAAATTTTCATCTGATTTTATAAATCTCATTGTAACAATATTACAGTACAATTGTTTTATTTATTAAAATAGGGATGTACATTACTACTATCGGTTTAGATGTATTATACACTTACGTATAACCATTGTACACAAAACAAGAGTGGTCCAAATATAATGACCAGAGTACTGTTAAAAAGCATATCGTTTTATTCTCTGTATTTTGACCTAATTATTTTCAAGCCGAAATCCAATGGTTTATTGAATTTGGTAAAATAATAATTCTCTGTATTACCACCTTTTATTGATGTGTACTGTAATTACAGAATAATTGTTTATGTTTCAGTTTATTAAAATTAAATTCCCTGTGAAACTTGCCTACAACCTGGCAGATTCTTTGGAAAAACGTTTTATCACATTATACCTATTTATTTCGTGTGTTTTTATTAGTATATTAATATGTATGTAGTATGTGTGAGGTATGTATACCTCTGATGTGTTACTAAATTGTGATAGCTTTGGAACTATATGTTCCTAAGTATTTAATTTAATTTCTATAATTTAATGTCAAAAATGGTCTTAAGATTGATAATTTAATAGCCATCTGTTATTTAACACACCTTACTGCACAATAAAGTGTTATTACAATCAAATTTAGATTTATGTACAATTTGTGATAAATATAATTTTATTTAGTTTTATGTGGCAAAATTTAAAAAGTTTTATTAACAAATTACCAAGTAAACTTTTTTTTATTGAGTGGCAGCAATAATACTACTTTGTATCGTTACGGAGTGAGTAAAATACTGGCTTAAGTATTAGTGTCGTAAATCACAATGAAAGATATTTAATTTATACAATGAAAATGTATCCATGTCACAGCAGTCCGCAGGACAGCGCCTGCATAATGGTCACGGCAACAGCATTACTTACAGGATGTTAAAATTGCGGAGTCACAAAGCAGGCGCTGGAGTAAACAAATAAAAATTCATTCAGTTGTCGTGTTAAGTAAACATTTTTTGTTTTATTATAGTTTCGAAACCACAGAATCAATTTCATTACTTTATAAATTGCATACACATAATTTTGTGTATGCAATATTTAAAAATTGGCCACATATTGTGGTAACTGGCGGAACGAAAAAGAAATTGGCTTGGTTATTTAATAACATTTGTATGTACAAAAATGAAGTTATAATAACAAAAATAAGAGGTTTGCAACTAACTTGTTAAACAAACCTTACTCTAGTAGTTTTTTCACGTTTTTAGATTATACTTTTAAACTTTTAGCTTGGTGACAATCACAGAGACTCATTACTGCTTGTTGTAACTTTCACAATGTTAAGTCGCCTCTATAAATGGCAACTCAACATTTAAACCAAAGCAAGTATAATACGTTACTGTAGTCGTTGCGTTTCAGTTTCAAATCTGGATATTTAAGCAATCTCAGTTTGTATTCGTGTAGTAGGTAGTTGGTTTAGGTCAGGTCAGATGAGGTAGATTAGGTTAGAGAGTGTGCATAAACTTATCGCAGCTAACTCAATCGTAAGTTTGTATTCGTGTAGTAGGTTAGTTGGTTTAGGTCAGGTCAGATGAGGTAGATTAGGTTAGAGAGTGTGCATAAACTTATCGCAGCTAACTCAATCGTAAGTTTGTATTCGTGTAGTAGGTTAGTTGGTTTAGGTCAGGTCAGATGAGGCAGATTAGGTTAGAGAGTGTGCATAAAAACTTATCGCAGCTAACTCAATCGTAAGTTTGTATTCGTGTAGTAGGTTAGATGGTTTAGGTCAGGTCAGATGAGGTAGATTAGGTTAGAGAGTTTTGCATAAACTTATCGCAGCTAACTCAATCGTAAAGTTTGTATTCGTGTAGTAGGTTAGTTGGTTTAGGTCAGGTCAGATGAGGTAGATTAGGTTTAGAGAGTTTGCATAAACTTATCGCAGCTAACTCAATCGTAAGTTTGTATTCGTGTAGTAGGTTAGTTGGTTTAGGTCAGGTCAGATGAGGTAGATTAGGTTAGAGAGTTTGCATAAACTTATCGCAGCTAACTCAATCGTAAGTTTGTATTCGGTAGTAGGTTAGTTGGTTTAGGTCAGGTCAGATGAGGTAGATTAGGTTAGAGAGTTTGCATAAACTTATCGCAGCTAACTCAATCGTAAGTTTGTATTCGTGTAGTAGGTTAGTTGGTTTAGGTCAGATGAGGTAGATTAGGTTAGAGAGTGTGCATAAACTTATCGCAGCTAACTCAATCGTAAGTTTGTATTCGTGTAGTAGGTTAGTTGGTTTAGGTCAGGTCAGATGAGGTAGATTAGGTTAGAGAGTTTGCATAAACTTATCGCAGCTAACTCAATCGTAAAGTTTGTATTCGTGTAGTAGGTTTAGTTGGTTTAGGTCAGGTCAGATGAGGTAGATTAGGTTAGAGAGTTTGCATAAACTTATCGCAGCTAACTCAATCGTAAGTTTGTATTCGTGTAGTAGGTTAGTTGGATTAGGTCAGGTCAGATGAGGTAGATTAGGTTAGAGAGTGTGCATAAACTTAATCGCAGCTAACTCAATCGTAAGTTTGTATTCGTGTAGTAGTTAGATGGTTTAGGTCAGGTCAGATGAGGTAGATTAGGTTAGAGAGTGTGCATAAACTTATCGCAGCTAACTCAATCGTAAGTTTGTATTCGTGTAGTAGGTTAGTTGGTTTAGGTCAGGTCAGATGAGGTAGAATTAGGTTAGAGAGTGTGCATAAACTTATCGCAGCTAAATCAATCGTAAGTTTGTATTCGTTGTAGTAGGTTAGTTGGTTTAGGTCAGGTCAGATGAGGTAGATTAGGTTAGAGAGTGTGCATAAACTTATCGCAGCTAAATCAATCGTAAGTTTGTATTCGTGTAGTAGGTTAGTTGGTTTAGGTCAGGTCAGATGAGGTAGATTAGGTTAGAGAGTGTGCATAAACTTATCGCAGCTAACTAAATCGTAAGTTTTGTATTCGTGTAGTAGGTTAGTTGGTTTAGGTCAGGTCAGATGAGGTAGAGTAGGTTAGAGAGTGTGCATAAACTTATCGCAGCTAACTCAATCGTAAGTTTGTATTCGTGTAGTAGGTTAGATGGTTTAGGTCAGGTCAGATGAGGTAGATTAGGTTAGAGATGTGCATAAACTTATCGCAGCTAACTCAATCGTAAGTTTGTATTCGTGTAGTAGGTTAGTTGGTTTAGGTCAGGTCAGATGTGGTAGATTAGGTTAGAGAGTGTGCATAAACTTATCGCAGCTAACTCAATCGTAAGTTTGTATTCGTGTAGTAGGTTAGTTGGTTTAGGTCAGGTCAGATGAGGTAGATTAGGTTAGAGAGTGTGCATAAACTTATCGCAGCTAACCTCAATCGTAAGTTTGTATTCGTGTAGTAGGTTAGTTGGTTTAGGTCAGGTCAGATGAGGTAGATTAGGTTAGAGAGTGTGCATAAACTTATCGCAGCTAACTCAATCGTAAGTTTGTATTCGTGTAGTAGGTTCTCTCGAATAAATCCCTAGACCTAGTTCCAGTGAAGCAGCGTAATCCTATGTGGTCAAGGATGTCTGGACAATCTACTAGTCCTGTAATGACCCCGTATAGGAACAGTGCTTCCTGAGAGTTCCTCCTGCACTGAAGGGAGTGAAGACCCAGCAGCCCGTTTATTTCGTTAAGGGGGACAAGCCTAAAGGGAAATCCCAATCGACACCCAACAAGCCGCAGGAATCTGTTTTGGATGTTCTCCATCTGCTTCACAAGGCCCACTTGGTTGGGTGTCCACACCACGCTACAGTACTCAAGGATGGGTCTGACGTTGGCACAATACAACACCTTCAAAGTCCGCAAGTCAGTCATAAATCTGGAGGTTCGACTCAACAGCCCCAGCGATCTTGAAGCTCTCAAACAAATGATATTAACATGGTCTGTTGATCTTAAATCTTGGGTAAAAACCACCCCAAGATCCTTGACATCAGCACGACAAACCAATACTTCCCCCCCCCCCCCCCCCCAAGGAATAGTCATGGTTAATCGGGTTCTTTATTTTGTAATAAGTAACGACTGAACATTAATTTTGTCGATGTTAATCTTCATGCTGTTTTGCTGACACCATTCCTCGACAGCCGTCAGATCTCTCTGGAGATCCGCGCAATTACTCTGGGCTCTGATGTGATGGAAGATCTTGACATCGTCGGCAAACAGAAGGTGTTTTGTCTTCATCTTTTTGCCAATGTCGTTAATAAACAATACAAAAAGCAAAGGTCCTAGGTGTGACCCCTGAGGCACTCCTGATGTTGCAATAAACTCACGAGAAAGTGAACCGAGATACTTCACCATCAGCCTCCGACCACACAGGTAGCTGGCGAACCATCTCAACAAGGGGCCAATTACTCCATAGGCTTCCAATTTGGCAATCAGATGCTTATGGCTCACCCTGTCAAAGGCCTTGGAGAAATCGACATAGACAACGTCCAGCTGATTTCTATCCGCAAAAGCTCTAACGATTTCCTCTTAGATAATCACAAGGTTACTAACCGTCGATCTTCCCGAAGTGAATCCATGCTGTTCAGGGCACAATACGTTTTTGACTATTGGATTGATCCTGGCTAATATAAGTTTCTCAAATAGTTTTGCTAGCGCTGGTTGGATAACAATGGGCCGATAGTTGGCAACGCTCTCCTGGTGTCCTGATTTGTGGATTGGAACCACATAGCCAACCTTCAACACGTCAGAGAAGGTACCAGTACTTATTTATTTGTTGAACATGGCGGTAAGAGGTCCATATAGCAGAACTCTGCAATATTTCAAAACCCTTGGAGGGATCATGTCTGGGCCACATCCTTTTGACCCATCAAGCCCTCTCATAGCCTTAAAGACCTCATCCTCTGCAAATAGCAGACCGTTCAAGGTAAAAGGAGATGAGAACTGGTAGTTACGAACCTGTTCTGTAGTGTGAGAAAAGACAAAAGAGAAGAACGTGGCAAACGCCTCACACACTTCCTGCGGATCAGAGACAGGCGCATCATACACCGTAGTGGCTTGGGACGTGTCTTGCCTTCTAGAATTTCTCAAGTAGCTCCAGAAGATCTTGGGATTGGCCGGGATACAGTCCTGTACGTATTGTACATAATTGTTGTAGCAAGTTGTAGATAATTGCCGACATTCGTCTCTAATTCTTGAGAACTCGTAGTAGGTATGTAAATCCAGCGTTTGTTTATAGCGTTTGTGCAGCCTTTTCTTCTCTATGACAATATTGATTAACTCGGTAGAAAACCAGCAGGGAAATTTAGTGAATCCAATTCTCCTACTTGGTGTATGGGAAAGGATAATAGTTTTTAGTGACTCACAAAAAGCAACAAAAAGCTCATTAGTGTCTGCATCGGGAAGATTTAGGTCCATTTGCAGGACTTCTGATGATAGGAGATTTGAGAAGATGTTGTCAAGATTGCACCTAGAAAGGTCAGGCAAGTATATTTTCTTGGTAGATTGAAAAGTAATGCCAGTGTAGAGGGTTATGTCCAAGGCTGGGTGATGAACATCAATTGGCACAAGGGGGAGTGTATCTTCCTTTATCTCGATGTTTGACGAGGCAAATACCAGGTCCAAAAACACCCCCCTATTGTTCGGCACAAAGTTATGCTGGTTCAAGTTCAGCAGACATGCAGTTTCTGAGAGCACGCGTGACGAAGCCGTATAAAGGCTTGGGTCTTTCACGGTCTAGTCGACGAGTGGAATATTGTAATCTCCGGCTAAGATGATCTCCTGAAATTGCCCGAAGCCAGCCACCTCCTCGACTGCCTGGCAATAATCCGTGTAAACTTGGAGAGGCTTGTTCGAGGGAATATAAACACAGTTTATAAGAGTCTTACATTATGCGACAAATTGATGGAAACAAAAACCGTCTCCAAGCGAAGGAGTGTACCAGGCATTGCCATTCCCGAGTTAAATCTCTTGCTGACAGCAACGATCACACCTCCGCCACTTCCCTTTGCACTGGTAAGGACGGATCTGTCCCGTCTGTAGACGTTGTAATTTGTTAACCCCAGTTCTGCATCGCCTATATCAGAAAACAAATTCGTTTCTGTGAGCATAAGGATATCATACAAGCCTGTTGCCAAAGAGGTTCTAAATCCATCGAGTTTGGATCTGATGCCATTCAAATTCTGGTAGTAGAGTTTTAACATGGATTTGCTGTTGGAGAATGTTAGTTTTTTTTTTTGTCTTGATTATTTTGGGTGTACCATTGAAAAATTGTATGGTTAAACCCGTTTCGCCCTTGCTTGTGCGAGTCTCTAATTCCTCTCTCAGTTTAGCCAGGTAATTGCGTTCATCAGGGGTCCTGTCACGAGCCAGTGACACCTCCGACAGGGTTGGGTCCTTGCTTACGACCATCCTAGAATTGAATCGCTTCAGAAGTTTAATAGCGATATCTTTATTTCTTAGAACTAACTTAATGGGCCGAATTTTTTTGGAGCCTTTCCCCAAGCGGCAACACTCAAGTGCGAGTATTGCGTAAGCTGTTCATCTTTCGTTTAGAGCAGCGTCTGAAACCTGACACTGGTACAGATTGACTTGGAGACCATGTCTGTCTGAAGAGTTAAGAGTCTGGAGGCCATGTCTGTCTGGAGAGTTAAGAGTCTGGAGGCCATGTCTGTCTGAAGAGTTAAGAGTCTGGAGGCCATGTCTGTCTGGAGAGTTAAGAGTCTGGAGGCAATGTCTGTCTGAAGAGTTAAGAGTCTAGAGGTCATGTCTGTCTGGAGAGTAAGAGTCTGGAGGCCATGTCTGTCTGGAGAGTTAAGAGTCTGGAGGCCATGTCTGTCTGGAGAGTTAAGAGTCTGGAGGCCATGTCTGTCTGGAGAGTTAAGAGTCTGGAGGCCATGTCTGTCTGGAGAGTTAAGAGTCTGGAGGCCATGTCTGTCTGAAGAGTTAAGAGTCTGGAGGCCATGTCTGTCTGGAGAGAACGTCGGCAACGATGACTTTGAGAAAGGTCACCTTCCATAGTTTTATCATCAGAGACACCTAGGCTACCTAGGAGCTCAGTGTGACTACCCAGTGTGGTGTAGAGATGATGTATTTTCAATGCCTCATCAGGTGCAACATTATCTAGGAGACATTATTTAAGATAGTATTGTCGAAATGTAAAATTACAAGGGTGACCTCAATATTTAGGAAAGCATTGTCGACATTCAAGAATACAAAGGTGGCCTCAATATTTAGGATACCATTGTCGTAATGCAAGAATACAAGGGTGGCCTCAATAATTAGGATAGCATTGTCGTAATGAAAGAATACAAGGGTAGCCCCAATATTTAGGATAGCATTGTCGTTATACAAGATTACAAGGGTGACTTCAATATTTAAGATATCATTGTCGTAATGCAAGAATACAAGAGTGACCTCAATATTTAGGAAAGCATTGTCGACATTCAAGAATACAAGGGTGGCCTCAATATTTAGGATACCATTGTCGTAATGCAAGAATACAAGGGTGGCCTCAATATTTAGGATAGCATTGTCGTAATGCAAGAATACAAGGGTGGCCTCAATATTTAGGATACCATTGTCGTAATGCAAGAATACAAGGGTGGCCTCAATATTTAGGATACCATTGTCGTAATGCAAGAATACAAGGGTGGCCTCAATATTTAGGATACCATTGTCGTAATGCAAGAATACAAGGGTGACTTCAATATTTAGGATAGCATTGTCGTAATGCAAGAATACAAGGGTGGCCTCAATATTTAGGATACCATTGTCGTAATGCAAGAATACAAGGGTGGCCTCAATATTTAGGATACCATTGTCGTAATGCAAGAATACAAGGGTGACTTCAATATTTAGGATAGCATTGTCGTAATGCAAGAATACAAGGGTGGCCTCAATATTTAGGATATCATTGTCGTAATGCAAGAATACAAGGGTGGCCTCAATATTTAGGATAGCATTGTCGTAACGCAAGACTACAAGGGTGGCCTCAATATTTAGGATACCATTGTCGTAATGCAAGAATACAAGGGTGGCCTCAATATTTAGGATAGCATTGTCGTAATGAAAGAATACAAGGGTAGCCCCAATATTTAGGATAGCATTGTCGTTATACAAGATTACAAGGGTGACTTCAATATTTAAGATATCATTGTCGTAATGCAAGAATACAAGAGTGACCTCAATATTTAGGAAAGCATTGTCGACATTCAAGAATACAAGGGTGGCCTCAATATTTAGGATACCATTGTCGTAATGCAAGAATACAAGGGTGGCCTCAATATTTAGGATAGCATTGTCGTAATGCAAGAATACAAGGGTGGCCTCAATATTTAGGATACCATTGTCGTAATGCAAGAATACAAGGGTGGCCTCAATATTTAGGATAGCATTGTCGTAATGCAAGAATACAAGGGTGGCCTCAATATTTAGGATATCATTGTCGTAATGCAAGAATACAAGGGTGACTTCAATATTTAGGATAGCATTGTCGTAATGCAAGAATACAAGGGTGGCCTCAATATTTAGGATATCATTGTCGTAATGCAAGAATACAAGGGTGGCCTCAATATTTAGGATATCATTGTCGTAATGCAAGAATACAAGGGTGGCCTCAATATTTAGGATAGCATTGTCGTAACGCAAGACTACAAGGGTGACTTCAATATTTAAGATAGCGTTGTCGTAATACAAGATTACAAGGGTGACTTCAATATTTAATATAGCATTGTCGTAATATAAGATTACAAAGGTGACTTCAATATTTAATATAGCATTGTCGTAATATAAGATTACAAAGGTGACTTCAATATTTAATATAGCATTGTCGTAACGCAAGACTACAAGGGTGACTTCAATATTTAAAATAGCATTGTCGTAATACAAGATTACAAGGGTGACTTCAATATTTAATATAGCATTGTCGTAATATAAGATTACAAACGTGACTTCAATATTTAAGATAGCATTGTATTAATGCAAGATATTTTAAAGTTACAAAAATTATTTGAACATTTGTACTGAAAATCACGATCTTTGCACGATTAACTTTTCTTACTTCTCAGCCAATATCTTTTACTAGACAAGGGCTTAAGAGGAAGATAGATAGGTTGAGAAAGAAAGAAGGAGGAACTGGAAATGAAGGTAGATGGAGTTAGAAGAAGAAAGCGTGGAAGGGAAAGAGAGAAAACAGAGAGCTGCAGGAATAGTAGGGATGATAGGGGAAGGGTGAGAGGAAAAGGGAAAAATGAGAGTCACGGGAGGTAAAGGGGGTAGTGGTTAGGAGAGCAAGAGGGAACAAAAGGGTAAGGGTAGGAGAGCGAGGGATACGGGTGATGGAGATAGGATGTTTCAAACCTCACGGCACCTTATTCAGAACCTTTTTCTATCATGAAGGATCAACATTATACTTCGTTAAATTAAATTAGAACAGCTAAAGCGTTGAGAGCTGCAAACAAATTATTAATATGCCGAGTGCACTTATGAGGTTTAATGCTAATTTGGTATCTTGCAAAAGGGTTTCGCAAGCGACACGGTTGAGCTGTGACTGAGAATAGAACTAGAAAGTGGCTGTGTGCGTCAAACGTAAATATGAACATGTAGACTTAACAGTACTTAAATTATAGTCGGGAAGACGCACAGCTACGAACACTTGCACAGTTGCCACTTCTGCTTGGCTGGACTCCATCAGAGATTACGGCGTAGTACTGACTGTACCGTGTAGAGTTGTTGTGTTAGGTCTTTAACTCGTTCAGGATCGTCTCCTACCTGTGTATCACTTGAGTCTGCATAGTGGTTACTTCTGCTTGGCTGGACTCCATATGCAAGTCCATTGATGTCACCATCAGAGATTACGGCGTAGTACTGACTGTACCGTGTGGAGTTGTTGTGTGAGGTCTTTAACTCGTTCAGGATCGTCTCCTACCTGTGTATCACTTGAGCCTGCATAGTGGTTACTTCTGCTTGGCTGGACTCCATATGCAAGTCCATTGGTTACACCATCAGAGACCGTACTGACTGTACCGTGTGGAGTTGTTGTGTGAGGTCTTTAACTCGTTCAGGATCGTCTCCTACCTGTGTATCACTTGAGCCTGCATAGTGGTTACTTCTGCTTGGCTGGACTCCATATGCAAGTCCACTGGTGTCACCATCAGAGATTACGGCGTAGTACTGACTGTACCGTGTGGAGTTGTTGTGTGAGGTCTTTAACTCGTTCAGGATCGTCTCCTACCTGTGTATCACTTGAGTCTGCATAGTGGTTACTTCTGCTTGGCTGGACTCCATATGCAAGTCCATTGGTTACACCATCAGAGATTACGGCGTAGTACTGACTGTACCGTGTGGAGTTGTTGTGTGAGGTCTTTAACTCGTTCAGGATCGTCTCCTACCTGTGTATCACTTGAGTCTGCATAGTGGTTACTTCTGCTTGGCTGGACTCCATATGCAAGTCCACTGATGTCACCATCAGAGATTACGGCGTAGTACTGACTGTACCGTGTGGAGTTGTTGTGTGAGGTCTTTAACTCGTTCAGGATCGTCTCCTACCTGTGTATCACTTGAGTCTGCATAGTGGTTACTTCTGCTTGGCTGGACTCCATATGCAAGTCCACTGATGTCACCATCAGAGATTACGGCGTAGTACTGACTGTACCGTGTGGAGTTGTTGTGTGAGGTCTTTAACTCGTTCAGGATCGTCTCCTACCTGTGTATCACTTGAGTCTGCATAGTGGTTACTTCTGCTTGGCTGGACTCCATATGCAAGTCCACTGATGTCACCATCAGAGATTACGGCGTAGTACTGACTGTACCGTGTGGAGTTGTTGTGTGAGGTCTTTAACTCGTTCAGGATCGTCTCCTACCTGTGTATCACTTGAGTCTGCATAGTGGTTACTTCTGCTTGGCTGGACCCCATATGCAAGTCCATTGATGTCACCATCAGAGATTACGGCGTAGTACTGACTGTACCGTGTGGAGTTGTTGTGTGAGGTCTTTAACTCGTTCAGGATCGTCTCCTGCCTGTGTATCACTTGAGTCTGCATAGTGGTTACTTCTGCTTGGCTGGACTCCATATGCAAGTCCATTGATATGTCACCATCAGAGATTACGGCGTAGTACTGACTGTACCGTGTGGAGTTGTTGTGTGAGGTCTTTAACTCGTTCAGGATTGCCTACTACCTGTGTATCACTTGAGTCTGCAGTCACTTGAGTTTTACAACCGACACGGACGACCAGTTAGGTGGAACTATTTCTGTGTTTTAAGTTATGGTAGCCACAAACTTCTTAAATCAAAATAGCATTTCGTATTCAGGAATAAAATACATATAATTTGAAATGAAATTACGTCACATTATTCCAAACAATATTTACGTGGTAAAATATTACCGATTTTAAATGTTTAACATAGTTTTGCAGTTTTGGCTGTAATAAACACGGCCAATGATAAAATCTTTGTTAATTTTCAAATTAGAGAAATTACCATTAATAACTTCTTGTCTGTATGCGATAAAAGATATTTTTCAATTTTGATAATGTAGAGCATAATTCATAGGCTTCACTGTCTTGATCCGTTAACCGAAATTGTTTTAAAAACCAAAAACTCTATCTTTATTCAAACGTAACTCCAATTTCAGATTGAAGAAGAACATTTTCAACTTCATTTCTGTTGTGCTTAACATTTAAGAATATTTGAGTAATTTTAAAATACATGGATATACTAGAAATTTCTGGACTCTCTTGACCAAGACTATCGATTTTAAATTCCAAGTACATTGCAAATTGGGGAAGTAAATAATTTTTTATTCATGCACATTTCCAGTATGTTTTTAATTTAGCTTTTTAGGTATTGCTATTGTAGTATTTTGTACTAAGAGTACAACTTTTGAATTAAAAAATCAGATCTTTTTAGATTTAGAAATAATTTACATAGTCATATTAATGAAATCGTAACGTTTTAAACATAAAACATTGCCTTTTCAACAGTGCCTGTTTTAGTTCATCCCCATCAAAAACGTATCCAGGAAAACACAAGATGACTGATATTTTCCCGTAGTGGACAGAAAATAAGACGAATGCTCATTCCTCCATTTTGTTCATTAACAGTTCTTGACCCGGTTCAGTGTTTATAACGATCTATCAGCAGTACATGTCAGTAATACTGAATAACTTAAATAATAATTATCATTTCCTAAAAAATAATTGAAAACATTAAAAATTGGGGGGGGGGTCCGGACCCCCATCCATTAAATCAAGCCTTAATATTGGGAGATTTCCATTTGGTACAGTAACGTGAAATCGATTTGTAATATTTCTATACAAATATATCGCACTATCACGTACATGTGACAACCTATTGTTAGTAGAATTAATAGACAAGTCTAGTGATAATGTAGACTATTTATAATATTTTCCAATGTTTTAGAACGTGTTAATACTTTTTATTCTAACTCTTCCAAGACACATAATCAAGTTGTTCTTGATTTTTATGCTGCGAAAGGTTAGGTGGAACGTTGAGAGGTGTAAAAAAGTTGGAAAGTAAGGACAAAAAAGAAGAATTCAAGTATTTATGACAAGAATACAAGACTAACGCACATTCAACTAGGTTTATACTAAATCAGAACTTTAGTACGTAAAATCAACACATTAAAGTTTAAACTATAACACGTACAGTATACTTATTAGGTAAATAAGATATAACTTTGTTGTTAAATTATATATAGATTGTGTATTGCAGTCATATTATAAGTAAAGCGACTTTACAAATTACAAACCATGCTGTCAAAGTTGTGAAATGTATTACATTTTAAACAGTAGAACAAGAAGTATGTCCAGTTGAAACGACGTGTGCCATGATTTATGACATGAGGTCGGTAAACTATAAACAATTCAGAGCCTGAAATACTCTGTAACGAGAGACGCCTGACAAATGCTAAATGCAGCTCGCAATACATTACGACACTGGGATCACATAACCGCGCGTTACAGGCGCTTCATATAAACAACATAAAGTTATGGTGTTACAGAATAATAAATGTCCATAGTAATAACAGATTTAGGAGTTAACATTATTGTAATACGTTATTATACGAGTATACAAACGTAGTTCTTCGTTTAAAAAGATTTAGTTAAACGTACGAGTTCGGAGGAAGAAATTGTTACCAGAAAGAATGATTCTAAAGTAAATATTTCTCCGTATGGATTATTTAATTTCCCTAAAATACTTATAAAATTGTACGTAAAATAAAGTTACTAATATTAACTAATGAAATAATATTAAATAATATTCTACTCCTAGACTTCAAAATTAATATTGTCGTGTAATTTGGTTGGAGTACGTCCAAGTTTATTTGTAATATATTCCAAATTGTTTGTTTTATTACTCAACAAGTTTATACTCGTGAGGAGATAAATAAGTTGTAGTTTATAGATCTTACTCAGGACAGTTTTAGTTGTTGAATTTAGACCCCTACAATACTTACAGCGTTACAGCGTGTTTACAGTGTTGTCAGTTGAAGGTTGAGTGGTTTGTAAAAGGACTCTAGACGTCCATTGCTTAGAATTCATCTTACGTAATCCAGATCATCTAAGTTTCGTGGATGGTGCAGAGTTGAATAAAGGCATATTTCATTTCATTTCATTTCAGTATTTTTATCTATTGCTATAATCTAATTCCTGTCCACACCGAGTGATGCACTTCCGCAGGTGAGTGAAAAGGGAGAGGAGCTTCACCATGATTGGCTCAAGCTTAACCAATCATAAATTAATCTGTGATTTTAACCAATCACAATCACGCCCCCCTTCACTCATCTCCTGGAATAATTACTGGTCCTTCCAGTTTTGGTTTAACCGAAACCAACATATTTCAAGTGTTTTGAATAGTTTTGGCAACATTTTTTTTAAGTGGTGTAAACCAGAAACCTGCCTATTCCTTCACTAATAGACTGTAACATCTCATAGCATTGTCAATTCAATAGAGAAAGATTTGTGTTTTGACCAGTATCGTAAAAACTAATTTTAAATTACTATATTTTGTAAATTTTTGAAGTCATTCCTTCTTCCATATAGTCAAAAAAAATTATGTATTACAATTTAAAGTCACGTGGAAATTAATGAATATATTTAGTGCCTGGCGGTGTCTAAAGACAAATGTTAAAGTGTATAATATTCTTTGGGGATATGTATTCAAGTATTATTAGATACAGTGGTTTCGTTTTTACATTCTCTCGTGTATTAGAATATGCAGTGGCTTGGTCCTAAACCAAAGACGACGTAATTGACGTAAACACTTTCATTTTCTAAGAAATAAAAGATTGCTGTATATAAAAACCCCAAATCTCTACAGTTTTTTTATGTTACTTATTCACAAAATAAAAGTAAGAACACAATTAATTTAGAAATCTATTAATAAATTCCAAGCTAGCAATACTATCGAAAGTTTTTGCGCAACACAAACCATTCGTTAAAAGAAATATGATGTAGACAGATTTTACAATTTAAAAAAGCCTCTGTACTTACTTGTCTTGGTATTTCTTCTCCCACTGAAGGATATTAACGTAACTTATCTTTTGGGGGGAGGATAGTAAAAGAATGATAGATTTAACTTTCCTAAGTTGATAAACAGTTTTTAAAGTCTACAAAGTATTTCTTTATTACTTTTAAACCGGAATTTGTGGCTCACACTACGGTATGTACTGACCTCGGCGGCGATGTTGGATCTCCTGTAAGACAAACTGTAAGGATTTCTGGCACTAGAACTAACTGAAAGCCTCACACTACGGTATGTACTGACCCCGGCGGCGATGTTGGATCTCCTATAGGACAAACTGTAAGGATTTCTGACACTAGAACTAACTGAAAGCCTCACACTACGGTATGTACTGACCCCGGCGGCGATGTTGGATCTCCTGTAGGACGAACTGTAAGGATTTCTGGCACTAGAACTAACTGAAAGCCTCACACTACGGTATGTACTGACCCCGGCGGCGATGTTGGAGCTCCTGTAGGACGAGCTGTAGGGTGTGGACCACACGGACAGCTGCACGATGAAGGCTACGGCATACAGGATGGTCACTAGGCCGGTGTTCAGCAGTTCCTGTAACACACAGTAACAGTCAGACAGTGGAACATCACTGCGGGACAGTCACAGCTACAGTGATAATGTCGTACAGTGATAAGTGAGTACGTACGGTCAGGATCCAGTTGATGGGCAGGGTGAGCGCCTCCCGCACGCCGATCAGGTAGATGGCTATCCAGATGAGGGTCGCCACGAAGCTCAGGACCACGACGAAGAGGAACCACGACGTGCCGGCCAGGATGGCGGGAGTGGCCAGAGCCAGACAGACCACGCCGAGCACCTGTGGACAACAGTCTGGTGAGCACTATGTGTGTACTTTAGTGTGGTGAACAATCGAAGCTGAATCACGATAGACATGCATAACTATTCTTATATTGCTGTATAACAGAACTAAGAGCCATACCTGACAGGTTATGACCATAAAATTATATCTTTGATAGTGAATAACAGAGATATTTACAATAAGACGCTGTATTAAGTCGTCTATCAGGAGTTTAATATCGGATCGGATCGGACCTGTTTTTGATATCGGATACTTTACCCTGATGGTTCCAGTTGTAAGGTTACAAAACCGACATAAATATTACCTCATTAGCTTGTGGGCATCTGACGATTGTTTAGATTGACTTTCTAAAGGGCTAATTATGTATTATTGGTTTTTTTTTGTAGACCGCTCAGTATTTTTCAAAATACAGCCAATGATTCCAGGTACAGTACATCAACATTGAATTTAACCCTCTGTTCTGTTTCTGCATAACGTAGTCATGGTGGGAAGGATTAACTCAATGTAAACGCTAAGTTTAGCTCCACTTCAACCTCCTCATAGTGCAGCGTCTGGAATCTGAAGAAGGTGAACTGGCGATGAACTCGACTTTCACGTGGAATCGACCCTCCCACCATAACTGTGTTATGTGATGACCGTGCTTAGAGATCATGACTAAAACATCGTAGTGCATTCAGTTTTGCACCCGATGTGACAATGGGGATACCTCTTCGTCTAGATTACACTAATTTGTAGTCCAGGTCTCTGATGTCGAAACGATAAACTGTGTTCATTAGTCACCGACTTTTTTGGCTCTCTTCAGACGAACACGACTCCAGATTCCAGGAGTCAAGTCTGAGACAGAGTTATATTCTAGACTCGGCACTAAGAGAAAGGTGAACTGGAACTGATTCAACGTTCAAATCTGTTCTGTTGATCGTACAATTAAAGGTAACTAACCAAAGTACTCGCATTTATTGGACGGAAATAATATTTTCCCCAGAAGATGGTTTCATATGTATCCATGGTTTTGTTTGTAGACGTAGTAGTGTTAGAACTGCATCTCACAACTATCGGGTGAAGAGCAGTGGCACCTCATCTGTCACATTGCTATCGGATTTAACTCGTTGAGGAATTTCCCAATTGAACAATTAGCAGAGAGAGTCCAGTCGTGACCATTTATAATTTAGGCTGCATCTCTCTGGATCTTGGACATTTGCCATCATTATATGTTATAAAAAAGTACAACACTACGCTTCGAGAATTGAAATCTACCCTCTTCGTCAGGCGAGAATGACCAACTAAATACTCGTATGTGGCAAGGGACTGCTACTCAAAGTCAAAGTAATTAAGTGATACCTGACGAACTGCATCAAGTCCAAACTAGAGAGAATGAACCCAAGAGCAACACTGCTCAGGAACCAAGAGCATAATAAACACGTCACACCCAATTACTTAAGGTGAAGCAATGTTTTAGCATCTTACGACATTTTTACCTGATGAGGATGGTGGATTACAATAGTCGAAACGTAGTGTCACATTATTGTAATTTATAGCCTAACGGATAGAAAATTTCCGAAATAATATTATCCTTTCAGACCTTCCATCGTCAATATCAAACTTCAAACAAAACATTTATGAAGGACGTATTTGAAACGTGTTTTGTAGTCAATGGATCGTTTTTGTACACTGTTTAAATATTCTATACAGTCCATTACACGTTTATCAAATTTATTTCAACGGTATGTTTGTCAGATTTCCGCCAAGCAGTTCCTAATCTGCTCAATAATATGTTCCTGAAACCTGAAAACTGATGTTATACAATAAACTGTAACAAGAACATCTGTAACTGTAACATTTATGCTCTGAGCGAACACATTGTCTGTTGGCTGGTATTTAATTACGTTTTTGTGGTAAAAAAACGATCACGTGATCCAGTGAAATGCCATAAATTGTGGGACACGCAATTTTGAGGAAAGCGAAGCGAATATTACAAAAATAAACAGAGCATGGAAGTTAGGTGACAGCCCGCGTCCGTGCAAGCAGTTTCACTTTCCACCTCCTTCCCCTCCCCCCTATCACGGCAGGACATGGAAATGTGCAGATCTTATCGCTCAGAGGAACTGCAATAACCTAGGAACATGCGACTGATAACGTGAGGTAACTTTCCCTTACCGTGTCCTGAGACTATACTGTACAGTATTACTCTCACAGAATGACACCTTATCGATCAGAGGAACTGCAATAACCTAGGAACGTGTGACTGATAAGATGAGGTAACTTTCTTCTACCGTGTCCTGAGACTATACCGTACAGTATTACTCTCAAAGAATGACAACTTATCGCTCAGAGGAACTACAATAACCTAGGAACATGCGACTGATAACGTGAGGTAACTTTCCCTTACCGTGTCCTGAGACTATACTGTACAGTATTACTCTTACAGAATGACACCTTATCGTTCAGAGGAACTGCAATAACCTAGGAACGTGTGACTGATAACGTGAGTTAACTTTCTTCTACCGTGTCCTGAGACTATACTGTACAGTATTACTCTCAAAGAATGACAACTTATCGCTCAGAGGAACTGCAATAACCTAGGAACATGCGACTGATAACGTGAGGTAACTTTCCCCTACCGTGTCCTGAGACTATACTGTACAGTATTACTCTCACAGAATGACACCTTATCGTTCAGAGGAACTGCAATAACCTAGGAACGTGTGACTGATAACGTGAGTTAACTTTCTTCTACCTTGTCCTGAGACTATACTGTACAGTATTACTCTCACAGAATGACACCTTATCGCTCAGAGGAACTGCAATAACCTAGGAACGTGTGACTGATAACGTGAGTTAACTTTCTTCTACCTTTTCCTCAGACTATACTGTACAGTATTACTCTTACAGAATGACACCTTATCGTTCAGAGGAACTGCAATAACCTAGGAACGTGTGACTGATAACGTGAGTTAACTTTCTTCTACCTTGTCCTCAGACTATACTGTACAGTATTACTCTCACAGAATGACACCTTATCGATCAGAGGAACTGCAATAACCTAGGAACGTGTGACTGATAAGATGAGGTAACTTTCTTCTACCGTGTCCTGAGACTATACCGTACAGTATTACTCTCAAAGAATGACAACTTATCGCTCAGAGGAACTACAATAACCTAGGAACGTGTGACTGATAACGTGAGTTAACTTTCTTCTACCTTGTCCTCAGACTATACTGTACAGTATTACTCTTACAGAATGACAATTTATCGCTCAGAGGAACTACAATAACCTAGGAACATGCGACTGATAACGTGAGGTAACTTTCCCCTACCGTGTCCTGAGACTATACTGTACAGTATTACTCTCACAGAATGACACCTTATCGTTCAGAGGAACTGCAATAACCTAGGAACGCGTGACTGATAACGTGAGTTAACTTTCTTCTACCTTGTCCTCAGACTATACTGTACAGTATTACTCTTACAGAATGACACCTTATCGTTCAGAGGAACTGCAATAACCTAGGAACGTGTGACTGATAACGTGAGTTAACTTTCTTCTACCGTGTCCTGAGACTATACTGTACAGTATTACTCTTACAGAATGACACCTTATCGCTCAGAGGAACTGCAATAACCTAGGAACATGCGACTGATAAGGTGAGGTAACTTTCCCCTACCGTGTCCTGAGACTATACTGTACAGTATTACTCTCACAGAATGACACCTTATCGATCAGAGGAACTGCAATAACCTAGGAAACGTGTGACTGATAAGATGAGGCAACTTTCTTCTACCGTGTCCTGAGACTATACCGTACAGTATTACTCTCAAAGAATGACAACTTATCGCTCAGAGGAACTACAATAACCTAGGAACATGCGACTGATAACGTGAGGTAACTTTCCCCTACCGTGTCCTGAGACTATACTGTACAGTATTACTCTCAAAGAATGACACCTTATCGTTCAGAGGAACTGCAATAACCTAGGAACGTGTGACTGATAACGTGAGTTAACTTTCTTCTACCTTGTCCTCAGACTATACTGTACAGTATTACTCTCACAGAATGACACCTTATCGCTCAGAGGAACTGCAATAACCTAGGAACATGCGACTGATAAGGTGAGGTAACTTTCCCCTACCGTGTCCTGAGACTATACTGTACAGTATTACTCTCACAGAATGACAACTTATCGCTCAGAGGAACTGCAATAACCTAGGAACATGCGACTGATAAGGTGAGGTAACTTTCCCCTACCGTGTCCTGAGACTATACTGTACAGTATTACTCTCACAGAATGACACCTTATCGCTCAGAGGAACTGCAATAACCTAGGAACATGCGACTGATAAGGTGAGGTAACTTTCCCCTACCGTGTCCTGTGACTATACTGTACAGTATTACTCTCACAGAATGACACCTTATCGCTCAGAGGAACTGCAATAACCTAGGAACATGCGACTGATAAGGTGAGGTAACTTTCCCCTACCGTGTCCTGAGACTATACTGTACAGTATTACTCTCACAGAATGACACCTTATCGCTCAGAGGAACTGCAATAACCTAGGAACATGCGACTGATAAGGTGAGGTAACTTTCCCCTACCGTGTCCTGAGACTATACTGTACAGTATTACTCTCACAGAATGACACCTTATCGCTCAGAGGAACTGCAATAACCTAGGAACGTGCGACTGATAAGGTGAGGTAACTTTCCCCTACCGTGTCCTGAGACTATACTGTACAGTATTACTCTCACAGAATGACACCTTATCGCTCAGAGGAACTGCAATAACCTAGGAACATGCGACTGATAAGGTGAGGTAACTTTCCCCTACCGTGTCCTGAGACTATACTGTACAGTATTACTCTCACAGAATGACAACTTATCTCTCAGAGGAACTGCAATAACCTAGGAACATGCGACTGATAAGGTGAGGTAACTTTCCCCTACCGTGTCCTGAGACTATACTGTACAGTATTACTCTCACAGAATGACACCTTATCGCTCAGAGGAACTGCAATAACCTAGGAACATGCGACTGATAAGGTGAGGTAACTTTCCCCTACCGTGTCCTGTGACTATACTGTACAGTATTAATGTCACAGAATGACACCTTATCGCTCAGAGGAACTGCAATAACCTAAGAACATGCGACTGATAAGGTGAGGTAACTTTCCCCTACCGTGTCCTGAGACTATACTGTACAGTATTACTCTCACAGAATGACACCTTATCGCTCAGAGGAACTGCAATAACCTAGGAACATGCGACTGATAAGGTGAGGTAACTTTCCCCTACCGTGTCCTGAGACTATACTGTACAGTATTACTCTCACAGAATGACACCTTATCGCTCAGAGGAACTGCAATAACCTAGGAACGTGCGACTGATAACGTGAGGTAACTTTCCCCTACCGTGTCCTGAGACTATACTGTACAGTATTACTCTCACAGAATGACACCTTATCGCTCAGAGGAACTGCAATAACCTAGGAACGTGTGACTGATAACGTGAGGTAACTCTCACAGAATGATCATTGTTAATGTGAGTGGTTCCTTTTCTAGGTTTGAATTTAGTTAAATACAGTAATTGTATATAAGCATATCACTCATGGTATTGGAAAATTGTCATTTTTGTCCGTCTGTCTGTCCGTCTGTCCGCACGATATTTTAAAAATGAACTGACCTATAGACTTGAAATTTTGCATGAATTCTCATTTTTGTAACCTACATCGAGTTCGATGTTTGTATGTCATTCCATATGATTTGGCCGATGTCCGTAGCGAACCTTTTTATACCGGTCTTCTGGGTAACCTTGATGGAAATTGAGAAAATCGCAAAATCAAATAAAACTGTCCCGAATACAAAGAATCTGGACTACCCCTCCCTGCCATGTGCTCCAGAACGGACTGTCGCTAACTAAGAGCTTCAGGAGCAATTTGGCCCGTAACTAACACCATCGAGCTTATCCTGAAGGCTGCTGCAGTTAGACTACCCACGACACAATGAGTTACGGGGGAACAAGTTCCAGGATAAAATCTCGTGGGCACTCGAACATTTTTAATGTTAAGACCAAATAAACCATGATAAACAACAAAGCTAGCAAATTCGAGCATTATTAATGAATAATTAATGGTTCCTTTACAATATTCCACCCAAACAAATCGCAGTTCGATAGACAGATTGTAAGATTTCTTCTCGTGGTGTTGTAGATAAATGAGATTTTTAGTTTTATACGATGGAAAAATGTTTTTAAATGTAATTTAATTTATAATTGTACCTAATTATTAAATTAATTATGAGATTTAAGAATTTACAGATTTAAGAGAGCGGAAGAGAGAGTTTAAACTATAACTAAATCCGAAACTTTACAGCAGACAATAATAATTTTTAATTGAAAAATTTGAATAAAACGAGGAATTATTTTATTTTATTGACGATAAGAAATTATTCTGTACATTAGTGCCAACGATTATTTAATTTCTGATTGTATTTTTTGTAATTTGCATCTTTTTATGACAAACTCAAAACGCCACCACATACAATTTACAGAGTCCAGTAACAGCTTCTGAACATCCTGCTCATTAATAAGTATCCTGAAGATGTAAACATATAAATTAGTTTAATCAATCAAAGCAGTATTAAGGTGTCAACTGGCGTTGAATAGTTTTATTCGGTGATCAAGTACATGGACATTTGCCGGGGTTGCACATGTATGTGTGGGAGTGAATGAATGTGAGACATGCCACACGCTCCCTACTCTCTGTAAAATTTAGATGGAAATATTTTTATTTTTTAAATATAGTTTAATGTAGCGCATACAGTGAGAACTGTAATTCGCATTGACTCACAACACACTGCATCACAACTGACATCTCTGAGACACATGGTAGTACTAATGCCACTCTTGTACCAAGTTTCTCAAAGTAGTAATAATTCTAGGTCAAATTTGGCAAATGATAAAGTGTGGACAGTTGTGAAAGGTAAAAAATGTGCCAGGCGAAACTTAAATCCGAATAAACATAATCAAGTACCTTGTAAAAATAGATTTGTGGTTTTAAGTAACCACACTTCTGTTACTGAGTCAGTTGTTAAGGTTGTTAAGAGCTCTTCAGGTGTATGGAGTGAAAATTCTGGTCATGTAAAATGCAAGGAAAAACGTAAAACAGAGTCTTTGAAAAGCAAAGATAAAAAGAAACCCCTCTAAAAATAAGAGTAAAATACATGTTGAAAGTAGTAGTTGTACAGTAGGCCTAAATAGTGCAATGGTTTTTTCAGTGGTTTGTGTGCCACTGATGACATGTTACCGGCTGTAGAATGTGCAGGCCAGACTACTCTGGAGGACAATCACTCTCTCAAACCCGTTGAGCAAAGTAATGCTGATTATTTTGCTTATAGGTGATTCAATTCTCCGATATTCGGGGAAGCTTTGTAAGGAAAATTGTTGTACTGTTAGGGTACACCCTGGGGCAGAAAATTAAAGATGTAAAAAATAAGTTGATGGGTTTCTTGCAGCACCAACCTAAAATAATTCATTTTCATGTAGGAACCAATAACTTGCCTTTGAAATATAACGGTGGTGCTGGGTACAATGGGGATGTGGCAAGCGCGAGGCATTGCACTGTATGGCGGAACCTGTTATACACAACACGAATCCGTTTTCCAAACAGTGTTGTTTTACTTGACAGCATTTTGCCAAGGTCTGACATAAGTGGAACTGCATTAGCACAATTTAATGAGCAGTTGGAGCTGATGTCTGGAAACTTTGGTGTCGTTTTCTTGAACTGGAATCAGCTGGTGCGAAGGTACCATCTTGCTCGGGATGGCAGACACCTTAACAGAAAGGGGGTGTCTGTGTTTGGAGCAGCAGTTTTGAATGTCTGCGAGCAGCTTACATCCTGTGAAATGGCTTCGGATGGGGTTTTGTCTGGCGTTGAAAGCGCTGTGACGAGTGGTGTGCTTCCAGTTGATGTTGTCGGAGGTTTGCTCTTTGAAACCTGTGGCTGACGGTGTGGACGCCGTAACGAGGGGTGAGCTTGAGGTGGATGATGTTGAGGTTGGGTTGCTGGAAACTGTAGTTGACGGTGTTGAAGCCGTATTGAATGTTGAACTTCCGGTTGACAGTGACAAATCTGGCTTGCCGAGACTTGTGGATGATGGGAATGTGGTGCAGTCAAAAAACGGATATGTAAACTTGATAAATTTATCAGGATAGCACATCTAAATATGAACTCTCTTTCCACGGGCTTCGAAGAGATGCGTGCCGTGGTAGAGGATTTAAACCTGGATGTTTTTTTTTGGTGTTCGGAAACTTGGCTGAATGAAAGTAAATCTTCTGATGAGTGGATATTCATTGTTTAGGAGCGACAGAAAGGGAAATGCAGTTGCCTCCAGAGGTGGTGGAGTGGCACTATATGTGAAGAACTGCCTACAATTTTCGCTGAAATCACTTCAATTTGAAGATTGTAATTTTCCAGAGCATATTTGTGGAATATTGAAGTTTAAAAGTGAATCTTTCTGTATTTGCATTATCTACAGACCAGGAGATATGCCTTACACTTGTCTAGAGCCCGCTCTCCACTTTGTATTTTATGATATGGCCCAGTACGCAGATAATATTGTTGTAATGGGTGACTTGAATATTAACTTGTTTAAGATTTATCATCCCCAGAGACCCGCTTTGCCAAATAAAACTCTTTAAGAGCCTTGAGGTGACTCAGTTGGTTTAAAGTTGCTACATAGGTTACTAAAACCTGTGCAACTTTGATTGATCACATTATTGTAAATAGCAATGTTAAATACGTACAGTGTGACGTCGTGGATATGTCAACCATCTATGACTCAAGAGGTGTTCGAGTATCTGATCACAAGATGACATATGTCGATATAAAAACAAAAAAAATCAAGAAGGCCTCCTAGATTTATTACTTATCGTGACTTCTCCCGATTTGACATTGACAAGATGATACATTGTACGTCCAGTATTAGGTGGGAAGATGCTATGTCTATGAACAATGTAGATGACATTCTAGATTTTTAATTAATTCTGCTATTATTCAAGTTTATAATGAAAATGCACCTCTAGTACATAAGAGAGTGACCAGAAAGAAATCTCCCATGAGAAATAAACAAATCATTCAACTAACCATAGAAAAAGATTATTATAAGAAGAAAATGCTATCTACAGGAAATGAAACTTGTAAAAAAACATATTGTAAGGTTTAGAAATATGCTCAACAATGAAATAAGACGATCAAAACAAAATTATTTTAGAACTGAAATGGAGAAATGTAAAAAGCTCTAGAGACTTTTGGACTAAAATAAGGACAAGTGGTGTCACTGATCCATTCGATCCAGCCATACCCAACTTTGTAAAAGATTTGGAAGAAATCAATACGTATTTCGTTAGTATGGGCTTAGGTATCATGGCAAATGATGATTGCGTACAGTTCTATGAAAGAAACAAATCAGAGAGTGTCACTTGTGATTTCTATTTCAGGAGTGTTACAAGGAGAGAAGTGCAGGAGGCTTTGAATAGCATCACATCAGAGGCAGTTGGAGCTGATGGCATATCAATAAAAATGATTAAAATGATAAGTCCGTATTGTATTGATGCCATAACACATTTAGCTAACCAGTCATTGGCCACTTCCACTTTTCCGGATGCATGGAAGGAGGCAATTGTACTGCCTCTTCCCAAAGTCAAAGCACCTTCATCTGTATCCGAGCTGCGTCCAATTTCGGTATTGCCCTGCCCTGTCGAAGATAATGGAGAAGCTGGTTGTTTCACAAAATAATGGTACAATTTCTGGAGTCGGAGAATATCATTCCAGCCTTACAGTCTGGGTTCAGGAAGGACCATAGCACTGCAACTGCGCTTTTGCTCGTTTGTGACGAGTTGCTTCACGCAAGGGCGGATAAGAAAGCATCTCTTCTTGCAATGCTGGACTTTTCACATGCATTCGACTCAATAGACCACAGGATGTTGTTGGCTGTCATGCATTTTTATGGTTTTCGACCAGAGGTGGTTTCTTGGTTTGATTCCTATTTGGTGAATAGGAGACAAAAGGTTAAAATTGGGATGGATTTCTCCTCATCTTTAAGTAGAGTTGCTGGTGTTCCACAGGGAAGTTGCCTTGGGCCCATTCTATTCACCCTGTTTTCCGCCACTATGGGTTCAGACTTGCAAACATAGTCGCTTGTATTCATACGCTGATGATGCTCAACTGTGTGTTTCATATGAAGCCGGAAGAGCTGACTCAGCAGTTTCCATTTTGAATGCTGACTTAAGCATTGTCCATGATTGGTCTGAGAGGCATGGGATTAAACTGAACAAGGAAAAGTGTAGTGTGTTGTCGATTCCTTCCAATGTGGGTTCGGAGACAGTGGGTGAGGTGTTGCTTGGCAGTGTCAGACTGAAGGAGTGTGAATCCTCAAAGCTCTTGGGCCTCATGCTTGATAGTGGCCTCACACTAATCTGGTCATGTAAGTGCTGTTTGCCGGCGAACACTTGGTCGACTGAGAATGCTATACAAGCATAGGCACATGTTTCCTAGAGAGACCAGGCTTCGCCTTGTCCGGGCTCTTGTGCTCTCTGTGATCGATTATTGCCTCCCTGTCTATGGCAACATTGTGTCTAAAGGAGATTTAGAAAAATTACAGAGGGTCCAAAATATGTGTGTAAGGTATGTATGTGGTTTAAGAAGGTTTGACCATGTTTCGGAGGCTCGACGATCGCTGGGTTTGTTGACTGTAGCTGATTACTTGTACCCTGCGCTCCTCATGCCTGGTTTACAGAATCCTGACCACTGGCAGGCCGGGATATCTGAGGAGAAAAACTAAAAAGCAGGTCTCAAGTCCGATCTCGCAGTACTAGACAGGATCAAGTGTTGGAGATGCCTCGCGTTCGCCGTGAATTTGAAAGAAAGCGATTTGCGTACTTTGCTCCCAAATTATATAATGAACTGTCCTCCAGCGTAACAGGCCAGGGTGTATCTGAAACGACATACAAAGAAAATATATACAAGTATTTAATGTACAATACAAGGTGATATAGCCATATATAACTGTATGTCTAATATTATGTTTTATTTATTAATAACTATATAATAAGCTTTAATTTTTTAAGAACTATAATAAGACATGAGTCGTTTTGTAAACCAGCAATTATTGTTGAAAACCGCTCCAAAATAAAGTCCCTTATTTATTTATTTATTTAGAACTAGAGGTAACCTATTGAAACAACAATGAAAAAATCCTGTATACTTATTCGGTTTGTTTGGAATAGATTATTATAATAAAAAGTTACTACAAAATACTAGTACACAATAAAGTCGGGTTTCACAGTGAAACCTTTATCGTGAAAAAGAGTATAAAACGAAAAATTGAAACGACAAATAATATGTCACACCACTACTGCAATTTGAAAATAATTCCAAGTATTGTCTCTAAAATTTCAGTGGAATGTATAAAATATTTAAAAATAGAGTATTTACTATCCAAAAACGGTATAAAATAGTAAAGAGGTGTCGTACGAATGTAAAACAGGGGGTTAAGAAGAAGAAGTAGCTTAGACATGGTTAAGAAAATAATCCGATGGTGATTTTAGCGTTTTAATCCACCCTCACACCCCGCAAAAACACTGTTGCCAGTTTTACGTGTCTCAACAACTCGGAACAGCGGGTAATCAGCAAAGATATGGCAACACCGCCTCGAATGGTATCGGGCAATTTAGTTGCAGGCTGCCTCTAATTGTGGTCTGAATATTTAAGCTACTGTACTGGCTGTAGACACAACAACAACCTGTAGAGTGTAGAGCGAGGCAGCGATAAGTGCAACAACTGGCCAAACATAGGCCACCTGTGGAGGTGGAGACATGCCCGAGCCCGACTTGTTTACCCTACAGCCTGACACTGACTGGAGTGGAAACTCAGTGTTATAAGTCAATGCACTATTCGACCGCCACGCACTCTTGTCATTGTGGTACTCACCTTAGTTCTAACCATTCCTCTAAATTTATTTTAGTTGAATGTATTCCATTATTATTATGATAAATCTGTTCGTACCTACTATGCTGTGAAGAACTAATTCACATATTTATCTTTCTACCATAGTTAAATTAAAGAAGGTCTAAACTTTTATGTCTATTTAACTCTATGATATTCACAAACGAAGGAGGTTCTGGTAAATAATTAAATGTAAAAGTGTGACGAAATTTGTACACTGAATTTGGAACGACTGGGTCCTAAATATTAAACGAGGTAGTGAAACGTTGATTGGAAGGTAGGGCCCACGATATTAACACCAAAACACCGTGCCGGTTCGTCGAGGGAGCGGGCAGCCAGCTTTGATCATAAAACTCCGACCACAGAAACTCTAAGATGTCCTCGCCCTATGGAAGCGGAAGAAGAGAAGAGAGCAAGAAACCTAATTCCAGAAATCTAGAAAACCTGAAAACTAGAACCAATCAAACAGGCAGAATTCCACAGAAACATCTAGAAATGGAGATAAACCATCTGGAAAAACAGACGACTCGAACAGCTGTAGGGAAACAGCTCCCGGCCCGTCCAACGGCCAACAAAATAAAGTGGCAAACGCCACAAAAGTCAAATTTACGATAGATCATATATCATTGCCAAGTATTAAGACACTATGTTGTGCCGTCGTCCTTCTCTGAACATGTTACACCTGTTTCTATCTTAGTTTGAGAATTTGTAACATTTATATGATTGATTTAACTTTTTAAAACAGAAAATTTATGAAATATACTATTTATTCAGTTCAAACGTTATTATATTAATAAAAGTATGGCCTTCGAAGGTTAGGGGGGGGGAAGACTCCGAGTTTGCTACCCCTTGAATACGCCGCTACTAGTAGGATTTTGCCAATGGGTTTTATTCGAATACTCCACCGATCGTTGGCCCAACGACCCCTACATTAGTTTAGTGTAAATAAAAGGGTCGTTGGGCTAACGATCAGTGTTGTCATACGGCCGACTTATTTACTAAAACAAATTATAAACTAAGCGGGTCGTTGGCCCAACGCACGTAAATGTACACTCAAGGTTCGTTTATCCACCGATCCAAAATTTACTTACAAATAGACTACTAATAGCTTCTTTGGTTCGTTTAGCCAACGACCTCAATCTATAACAAGTATACTTTTATACTGCAGTTTGAATTACACTACTGTTCTACCCCAAACCTACCATGTGCTGTTCCTCCATAGAATACCGGTTTTAATCCGATGTGACGTTATTGAGGCGTAGGGTATATAACATTCCAACCGAGACCCTCCCTGAATGCCTCAACATTTACGACGAAGAGGTAGGAATAAGATGAGTGAGAGAGATGTGCTCAAGGATGGAGACCCAGACATCAGGGTGGAAGTGGCCAGACGAGGAAGAGTTAAAATGTCACTCACCGACTAAAACCTTGACAGTTTGGCATGAACGGGGCACGGGGACAAAAAAAAATGAGAATAATGTTTACTGAGCAGGGATCACCACTTGTTGTGAAAAGGGATGGAAAGAACAGGAGTGATGCTGAACTCCGTATTACAGTTGTGTATAAGCTACAAAACCCCCATTAAAAGAACGGCAGAATGAGAATATTACATTGGAGTAGCTGGAGTTGGTTGGTTGGGGGTTGGAGTGGCCTGTACTCGTACATACGAGCTGGGCGTATAGTCACTCTTCAGTCGGTGACTTTCAGGTCGTATTCCGTTTCCTCATATTTGACTAATTGTGATATAACTACCATTTTCAAGATTGGGGTTGGTTTTTCAAAATAAAATAAAATGCAAAATGTATTGTTTGGTATTTTAACCCTTTTCTGCTCTCTAATTTCAACCCGCGCCAAAACTAGAGTGGACGACGATCGATATCTTCCTCTGGAAATTCTTTCACCGATTTCAAGAAAAACTGGGTCGTGTTGTAGAACCGTCTCCTAGACTGTGTTATGTAGAATGGGGACACTCCCTGTGTAGTGACCGGGCAGGTGGGTCGAGTGACTCAGAGACCTTTGGACCTCAGACCTCACGGGTCAAGTGTCAAGTGGTCTTCCACTGTGAGGGAGTAAATTACCTCACTGGCCGTCACCGAGATGTTAACATTGCACCAAAAACACTATGAAATAATGACTTGGACTTCGTAACTGGGAAGGATACACGAGCGATACAGGGTCTTATAACTGTTTTATAAGACGCTTCAGAATCCCATTAGAAACGTTGCAATAAAGCGTTTGTGTTCAAGAGACGCCGCATGTGTTTGCAGCAGTGCAGTATACTGATGTTCAAATATATTGTGGCATAATTATTCAAAACACATTTCATAAAAAGTACCTCGAAATATAAAAAAATATTTTTACAATCCGAGTAAAAATGTAGTGCGATAAATCATAAACCCCAAAATATGGAAACAAAACTTAAAATCTAAAGAAACGTATAGACACGAAAGGGATAATATAAAATTGGAAGAGACGATGAAATTAGATAAGTAAATTAGTTTCCTTGGGAGGTGTTCCTTTGCAGGTTTCAGACACAGTAAAAATCCTTGGCGTTACTTTTGACAAGCAGTTAACCTTCTTGAACCATGTTCAAAATATCAATCGTGGTGTAATGAATAGGTTAAGAGTATTGTTTAGGTTTAAGAGGTTACTCCAGGAGGAAGTGAAACTTAAGATTGTCAAAGCTGTGGTTTTCCCCGTTATTGTTTATGCTCTTCCTGTGTTTGGGGGAAGATTGACCCTTGAGGGTACGGTCCTGATTGATAGGTTACAGAACTCTGCTGTAAGATTTGTGTACGGCCTGAGAAAATTTGATCACGTTAGCCAGTATCGCCGTACAGCAATAATCCTTCCGATAAAGTGCATTTTCAAACTTCAGGTGGCTTGCCTTGTTCACAAGGTTTTGCTGACGGGAAAACCCTCTTACCTGGGGGGGATGCTACAGACCCGGGCTGAGATTAGAGACTGTCGCACTCGGCAGGACGCCATGCTGGAGGTGCCCAGGGTCAGGCTGGAGATGGGGAGGAATGGATTTAGATACTTTGGCCCCCAAATATACAACAGCGTCCCTCACAGTCTTATGGATATTGCTCGTTTAAAAACAATCTCAGACTGGCTTTGGAGGAGGAGTGTTTCACCCCTAAATAGCTGTTTAATGTAACGTATTATCGGTTTGATTAGTTTAATTTTGTATTTCTCGGATGATGATAGATATATTTGTAAGTGCCTTGATTGAAAATGTATGACTTGAGTTATTTTGAAAAACAACAATGTAATGTTGAAAATCACTTCAAATAAAGACGTTATTTATTTATTTATTTTATGAGAATGCATATTCCTCTCCATTCATATTTATGTGCCTAAACTTAAGCATGTAACAATTATTCAACCTCAAAAGCAAAAACAAAAATAACACAAGAAAGAAAAATTTTAAACATGTAAAACGAAAGATGAATTTTTTCTATGATAACCATGTAATATACAACCATAAAATAACAAAAAAGACAGTGGTGCTCTACACCGATACATTGTAAAATATAACCTACGTTCAGTACCTCAACAAGATAACTAATATTCCGATTTAATTTCTTCAAGCTTCAAACATTATTCACATCTTTCCGGTTCGTTCTTTTTGTATTTTCCTATTACACTCAACATATATTCTCCACACCTGTTAGCGTTTACCTTTCCTTACATTATAGCTATTAACTGATTCCAGGTTTAATAGGCAGTATGGCTTTCCTTCTTGTTTAGACTGGAGGGGGATCGAGCAGAGCTCGTGAAATGACAGATCTTGTCCAAGTCCTCTTGGGGTCTCAAAGAAGCCGGCTCTGCTTACAGCCTTATACGCTCTAAATCTCCTGTCACCTCGGAAGTGGGGCGCAAAAAAGAGTTTGCATAAGACTAAATGCAATGAGGGTTTTCTAAGGAAGTCGAGTGTTACTTCCACCGAAAAAAAATGAAGCGCAGCGAGTACACGTGCAGCTGTCTCAGAGCAACGCCGCCTCGTCTTCAATTACACTGAAGAAATCGAGTGTTGCTACCATCGAAAAAAATGAAGCGCAGCGAGTACACGTGCAGCTGTCTCAGAGCAACGCCGCCTCGTCTTCAATTACACTGAAGAAATCGAGTGTTGCTACCATCGAAAAAAATGAAGCGCAGCGAGTACACGTGCAGCTGTCTCAGAGCAACGCCGCCTCGTCTTCAATTACACTGAGGAAATCGAGTGTTGCTACCATCGAAAAAAATGAAGCGCACCGAGTACACGTGCAGCTGTCTCAGAGCAACGTCGCCTCGTCTTCAATTACACTGAAGAAATCGAGTGTTGCTCCCATCGAAAAAAATGAAGCGCAGCGAGTACACGTGCAGCTGTCTCAGAGCAACGCCGCCTCGTCTTCAATTACACTGAGGAAATCGAGTGTTGCTCCCATCGAAAAAAATGAAGCGCAGCGAGTACACGTGCAGCTGTCTCAGAGCAACGCCGCCTCGTCTTCAATTACACTGAGGAAATCGAGTGTTGCTACCATCGAAAAAATGAAGCGCAGCGAGTACACGTGCAGCTGTCTCAGAGCAACGCCGCCTCGTCTTCAATTACACTGAGGAAATCGAGTGTTGCTACCATCGAAAAAATGAAGCGCAGCGAGTACACGTGCAGCTGTCTCAGAGCAACGCCGCCTCGTCTTCAATTACACTGAGGAAATCGAGTGTTGCTACCATCGAAAAAATGAAGCGCAGCGAGTACACGTGCAGCTGTCTCAGAGCAACGCCGCCTCGTCTTCAATTACACTGAGGAAATCGAGTGTTTCTACCATCGAAAAAATGAAGCGCAGCGAGTACACGTGCAGCTGTCTCAGAGCAACGCCGCCTCGTCTTCAATTACACTGAGGAAATCGAGTGTTGCTCCATCGAAAAAATGAAGCGCAGCGAGTACACGTGCAGCTGTCTCAGAGCAACGCCGCCTCGTCTTCAATTACACTGAAGAAATCGAGTGTTGCTACCATCGAAAAAAATGAAGCGCACCGAGTACACGTGCAGCTGTCTCAGAGCAACGCCGCCTCGTCTTCAATTACACTGAGGAAATCGAGTGTTGCTACCATCGAAAAAATGAAGCGCAGCGAGTACACGTGCAGCTGTCTCAGAGCAACGCCGCCTCGTCTTCAATTACACTGAGGAAATCGAGTGTTGCTACCATCGAAAAAAATGAAGCGCAGCGAGTACACGTGCAGCTGTCTCAGAGCAACGCCGCCTCGTCTTCAATTACACTGAGGAAATCGAGTGTTGCTACCATCGAAAAAATGAAGCGCACCGAGTACACGTGCAGCTGTCTCAGAGCAACGCCGCCTCGTCTTCAATTACACTGAGGAAATCGAGTGTTTCTACCATCGAAAAAATGAAGCGCACCGAGTACACGTGCAGCTGTCTCAGAGCAACGCCGCCTCGTCTTCAATTACACTGAGGAAATCGAGTGTTGCTACCATCGAAAAAATGAAGCGCAGCGAGTACACGTGCAGCTGTCTCAGAGCAACGCCACCTCGTACTCAGTTACTCTCTATTAATTCTATAATTTTAAACTAATCCTAATTTAGTACTAAAAATCACAAAACAACCCATTGTAATGTTCAATCCTGAACTATGTGTAGTTAATGGGGGTTTATGCGCTTCTTCACTTATATAAATAAAGCCCAATGTAGTAACTCGTAAAGCAACGTCAATCTAACAATCGGACTAATTTGCTAACATGAATCCTGTTACCAGAAAAGTCAAACGGATTATGTAAAGGCACGTAACAGTTACGTGGTATATTGAGATGTGATTTAAACTGCCAAATTTAATATTCACTTTTTAGTGATTCGGAGAAACCTGTGTATGACGGTGATGCAATTGACATTGTTTAAGTTGATAAAAATGTGTAACCCAGTGCTATATACAAATGTGATGCCTACATACTCCCTTAATTCAACACATACTTTGCTTTTAATCTGCGTATGTTGTGCGTTTTTGGGTACGTTTGCTAGTATTCATTTACGAATTATGCCTAATTACATTACATCATTAATAAGAAAATCTAAATAACGTAAATTAAAACGTACAATAATATCCGTTTAACGTACCACAACTACAGGTGCCTGCAAGTAAGATTTACAAGAAGACAAAAATTACTACATATTCAATGTATAATAAGTTGGTTGAAGTAGTTCACTAACCTAAAAATTAAAAATCAGATAAAAAATCGAATGAAACTTTAAAATAAACATTAAATATTAGACCGACGTAAAAAATGCAATTTATTAAACTGCACGACTTAAACACAAAACAAATAGATAAAACTAAACGAAAACAAATTAATTCTAATAATTGCAACAGATTTGTATAAAACTGTTAGACGAATTTTTGGTTAGCTAATATTCTAAATAAACGTGTTGTATAAGATTTTAAAGAGAGATGAAAATGTATGCTGTAGCAGTGCAATAGATATTATACACGCATTAGAACATAGAGAATATATATTCTATTGCAGCCACTTTCACGAGGTCGACCTGATTTCTGCTTGGAATGTTAACTGTAACCTTGATTACGAATCGTTCTGAGAAGTTATGTCTTGCTTACGGGACAACTGTGAACAGCCAGTGTACCCGGTTCTACGTGGTTCACGTACCCGCCACCAGAGTCGCAATCATCGCTTCCTATCACTAATAGCGTGTGTTTCTAGCGTTAGCCGCTAGGTGGCACATACGTCGGGGGATTTCAAATGGCATCGAGAAGTTTATCTTCTCAGAATGATTCATAATCAAGGACTGTACATTGAAGCTCGTCGCTAAACCTTTCTTTATATAAATAATACAAAATTACCTGTTATCCCTGTATTACTCATATTCGGCGTATAGCTACTTGCGAGTATAATCCTGTAGTGATCTTTCAGTGTCATTTACAGTTATAATGAAATTAAAATTACAATGCAAGATATGTCTGCACATAAGACTGAATGATCACCCTGTCATGACCATCACAGTGGACACAGAGCTTTGTCAGAATACCAAATAATGTTTAATTATCTGTTAAATAAAGATAATTGCAAGGGTGATAACGTTGCCAGCCTAATAACTTGTTTACCGGTAACTAATTAATTGACAAACCGCTTATCGAAGGGAACCAGCTGTTTAGCTTGCTCTTGAACAACTTATTACACCAAGCTTAATTTAATATTAGGCATCGTTTATCTGCTCCGACTTTTAATTTTGAAGGGAAACCAATTATAATGATCGCCTTTTATCAACAAACCGACGTCATTAAATAATAATTATTAATCTTCGCGGGTATTCATTGTTTTGTAAAACGAGGAAAAGAACATTTTGCCTGCTGAAACAGTGGCGACGAGAAAAATATTATGAAACCTTTTGCAAACTGTACAAAGACGAGGATCAAGAAAGAGGTCACGTCCCGGTTCCCGCCAAAATGGGTCAGCTGACCGCAAATACGCGCCAACAAACAGTTGGGCTGAATACGGCGCAGTGTGTAACATAACCTCAAAACAGCGCCAATCATACATTCTCGTTTTCTACTTCAAAGATATCTGGATTGTTTACTGTAAGTTGCTGCGGCGTTAAAAGCCTTTGTGCCAGATTCGCACACATCGTTGTCGCTTCAACATAAATATCTTTGTGATGTCAGTTTCTATCTCTTTTTTATAAAAATAGGAATTGAAATATTATCTAATGGAACGAACGAGTTCCTACATACTACCGGCATATCAATTACCAGCAAGGTATCACGAAAGACAAATTGAGGGTAAAAATTGACTTGTGATTATTGATCAGTAAGGCTAGTCAAGAAGCTCATTGAAAACTTCCGTACACTTCCAGAGCCTCCTGTACTGAAACTAAATGTACAACTTTTAGCTTTACTTCTATACTATTTTTGTTACAACGTTTTGCAAGCTGTGACAAAGTTATTGAATATGCCTATCTAATGTACTTATGTAAAAAGTTTATAATGGTATTTTTCATGATTAAAGTGTTATATTTAAAATAATAAGTGCGTTGTAGATTGGCCAAAGATTTCATTGAAAATCTAAAAGGCATTGATGATACACTGTGTAAGGTTGTGGTTATGTTTTACCATACGATTTTTGTTTTCGTTGTGAAATTCTAGAGGAGACTGTCCATCAACCCTTCGATCATACCCTTTACAATGTAGCCAACTCGCCTGACCACGCCTCTGCCAAATCTCTTCATGGTAAGTACCAATATTTTTATATCAGCATTTTTGATATGAAATTGTTGAAAACCATGTGTTATCATTTACTGTTTGTTTAGCAGGACGTGGATTCACACCTGGAGGATGTTTGTTTCGATTTGTAATACGAGACTTCCATTCCTACGATGTTACAGTATATTCTTTAGTCTTATGAATTTTTATTTACTAATAATGACATGTCGCTCACAACTGAAATAGCCAATAAAACCATCTGCTTATACAGATGAACGTACTGAATATGCCACGTGTCTGGCTGTTATACGAGTAGTTAACAAATTAACGTGACAACAGTGATTAATATTGCTTTTGTGTTCACTGATTGGTTATGTTGGATAGCCAATCACGTTACGGCTCTGCCCTTGCAACTCGCCTGTATGAGCAGACTTGTTTTACTGGCAGGTTCATTATGAAGGAAACAGGATTTTTCCGGACATTTGCCATCGTTCAGTGAAACAATAAATCAGTAACACTACGTTTCGAGATCTGCAATCTGATCTCTTCTTCAGGTAAAGAACTAACCTAATACATAATATTACAAACTAGGTTAAAATAAACAAACCTTACCAAAGCGTTGTGGCACGCCTAATTCAGGAATCACAACCTACATGTTGTTTGTCAACTTCACTAACTCTATAAACATGCACTTAATAAAAAACTATACAAAACACTAATCATTAAAACTTAACTACGGAATACGGAATGCGTCTTCATTTCGTATACTAACCACCTACCTGTATTCCGTAGTTAAGTTTTATTGATTAGTGTTTTGTATAGTTTTTTATTAAGTGCATGTTTATAGAGGTAGTGAAGTTGACAAACAACATGTAGGTTGTGATTCCTGACTTAGGCGTGCCACAACGCTTTGGTAAGGTTTGTTTAGTTTAACTTAGTTTGTAATATTATGTATTAGCAGGGGCCCGATTAACCAGTAGGCTAAGTAGGCTGCAGCCTAGGGGCGCGAGACCGGTGACGATTTTAGGGGGGCGCTTCGGAGTTCAAGATGAAGTGCTTTTTATATGTAGTAAATAAAATGGTATGGTCATCTAAAACTTCACTATACATTTTTTGTACATTATTTACACATTCACCTAGACCTTAGATTTACTCCATTTACTTAAAAAATAACTATTAAGTAGAAAAAGAAATTAATTAATAGCGATTAGTGACAACGCATAGTAATTATCGTAACGGTAGGGAAACTAAAAGGGAAATTTTGCTTCGCGCGAGGGGCGCCGCCGGCCGCCGCCCTTCGCCGTTTGCAACACTGACGCTCTCTGACAGATAGAGGACAGAGTGTAGCTGCAGCTGCAGTCAGTCGTCTCCTCGTCTGCACTGTTTGTTTTAGGCCTATGACCTATGAATTATTTGGACTTTCGTTGTGATTAATTGGTGTCATTGCTTCGTTATTATAAACACTGACATTTATTCGTAAGTCGAGTAGAGTGTTTGATACTGAAATATTAGAAGAAGCAGTGGTTTGCTTGTTTTACATATGTAGGCTACATTATGAGTTAATAACCAAGTGGTTCCGAATACCGTAAAACGGGCCCGGGAGCGTAACGAACGGGAAAGTGCTCTTCTAAATAAAATTCATAGACTAGACGATTTTTTCAATAAACCCGAAAAACTCCCAGTTGTTCTGCTGAGACATTGCCGGACGTCACGGGAACTGAAACGAAACGTGAGGACAGCGGTGTTATAGTTGGAAGTGGAAGTGATTCAGCAGCCTGCCAGTGCCACTGCTACCGATGTCTCAGACACCACAACGGAAATTGCACCCTGTACACGTCCCTTCACCACCATCAACCGAGCAAATAGCAGATTTGGGACATCAGTTGCAAGATTGTGTACCAGCAAATAAAGAGGTAACCGATTCAAAAAATCTTGATGATCCCGCTTTATGGCTGGTAAATGAGGCATTGCGTGAATACTTTGCAGTGCACAGCATCAATCAAAATGACAGTGGGGATTTTTCCCAATCAAAGCGGCAGTATTCTGACCAAAACCGTTATTTGAACAAAGCTTGTTTTTTCAAAAAACTTGTAAATGGAGAGATTGTAAAAGAACTCATTTAGTTTATTCCAAATCAACTGGCTATGTATACTGTGCTCCTTGTAAGCTCTATGGGGAAAGTATTGGAGTATTGGAGAGATGTATTGTCAAGAGTTGTTGAAGTAGTTAAGTATTTAACGTCTCGAGGGCTTCCGTTTTATGGTGAAAATGAAATTTTGGTGTCAACCAGTAATGGTAATTTCCTTGGCTGTATCGAGCTTTTGTGCAAGTTTGATCCTTTCATGGCTGACCATGTTGCTCGTTTCGGAAAATAAAGGTAAAGGAGTGCCCTCATACTTATCTTCCACGATCGTTAACGAGTTTTATTACTCTGTTAGCTGACAATGTTAAATCCAAAATCGCGTCAGATATCAAGAATTCTAAGTATTTTTCGATTATTGTCGACTCTACTCCAGATGTTTCCAATGTGGATCAATTGACTTTTGTCATTCGTTTTGTAGCACCTGACGGGTCACCTAATGAGCGGTTCATAACGTTCATCCCAAATTGTGGCCATAAAGGGGAAGATATGGAGAAGGCTGTGATAAATACTCTTGAAAGTTTGAAACTTAAATATCAGTGACTGTAGAGGTCAGAGTTACGACAATGCAAGTAATATGTCTGGGTGTTACAAGGGCTTCAAAATCGAATCAAAAGAGCAAAATCCTCTTGCTCACTACGTTCCTTGCGCAGCTCATTCGTTACAGCTAGTAGGTTCGACCGCTGCAGAAAGTAGTAGTAGTTCTGTTGAATATTTTGCCCTGGCACAGCAAATGTACAACTTTTTCCATTCATCTACACACAGATGGGAAATTCTCTTGTCGCAATATGACAAAGAATGTTTGACAGTCAAGACCCTTTCGAAAACTCGCTGGAGTGCAAGAGCAGATGCCAGTAAAGCCATGCACAAGTCATATAAACAAATAATCGCAGCGTTACAAGACATCACTTCAAACGAAGAAAATATAAAAAGACGTACGACTTGAAGCCAAAGAAACAACTGATAGAGAAGCTCCAGTCTTTGGAAATGACCATGATGATTTGTTTTTGGAATAAAGTACTCATGAAGTTTCATGACATCAGTGTACGACTTCAATCTGAAGATGGAGACTTAGATCAGACAGCACTTTCGTACGAGCTCCTAGAGTCTTTTCTAAGTTCATTAAGAAATGAGGAACAATTTTCTAACTTTGAAAGTGAGGCAAAGCTTATGTGCAATTCTCAAGAGTACAAACAAGGACAATACAAGGAAAAAGAAACCAAAAATCCCTTTTGGAGAAAGCAAAGAGGGGCACACTGAGTTTGATGGGCGGAAATAATTCCCTGATAAATTGTTACTACAAAGCAATTGATACACTCCTAGGGCAACTAACAAGGAGAAAATCAATTTATGTCACACTACGAGGACTCCTTCAACTTTTTATGGAATTTGAATAAAATTGAGAGTTCAATCTTGAAGGAAAAGGCAACAAAGCTAATGAATGAATATTCAACAGGCCTAGATGATTCATTTCCAGATGAGTGTTTGTATCTTCAAAAATTTTTAAAAGATGATAATACATTCTATGAAGAGGAAAATGTACTGTCAGACAGAATGGAGGAAAAGAAGAAAGTCAAACCGACCGGGACTAAAGCCTACAGGCTATTGAAACATGTAAAAACCCTAAAACTTGAATCTCTTTTTCCGAACGTGGAAGTGGCATTGCGGATCTTCTTGAGCATGGCGGTGTCTAATTGCAGCGGAGAGAAAAGATCCTTTCTGCTCTTACTCGAGTCAAGATTATTTGAGGTCGACTCTACGGCAAGAAAAAACTCCAGGCACTCGCTCTCTTATTTATAGAAAGTGACTATGTACAGCTCGTTCCGTTTGATGACTTGATCGATGCGTTTGCCTCATCAAAAGCACGGAAGAAAGACTTTGTTTAATCAGGGTATATATATCGTCATGAGAAAATAAAAAGTTCTTTTGTTAACAGTAGGCCTAATAATTTTATAGTTCTAGCTCATTGTTTGTTATTGTGATTAAATGTTCAAGTCACCAAGTTGTATACCAAAGTCTAATGTCATTTCTATGTAACATAATGTACTTGAATAAACCAGAGAAAGTTGATGACCAAATTCGACCATGTTCATTGATTTATTATAAATCCTTTTCAGTGATTTTACAGTTAAAACGCTAATTAAACAGGCTATACGTAGCTACTAAGCTTTCTTATTAAAATGGGACAACAATAAAATCTCCATTATTATGGCAGCATTTATACTGAAAGTAAGAGATAAAATTCACATAATTTTAACAGCCTTAAAATTACAGTATGCATTTTAATTTATTTTGAAAAAAATAAGCCTACAGATTTTTTGAAAGTAACATTACAAAGTGCTGAACTTTGAATTTTGTGACTATTTAATGATAGTAATCTACAAAAAATGTATAAGAATTAAAAACTCATGTAAGGTTTGGCTGTAGCTAGGACACATTTTTGTATGTCCTACAAAACCAGTGGTAAATAAGAACCCTTGATTCTCTTTAAAGAATGTTACCTACAAGTCTACAACAATAGACCATATTCCATTTTAAAGATACAAATAAATGCTCAGCAGTAAGCATCCTTTCCCTTTGCAAGTTTGCACTTTCTATAATTTTGCTGTTTTTGTTCGTTTGTTTGTGTGTTTTTTAGGAAATGACAGCAAACTGCATAGTTCTTTTAACCGTTGAATTTGAACATATTTACATAGCAGTTTATACATACATGTATCATTAGACCTTTGAACAATAATTAAAGTTTATAGTTAGTTGCTGAATGTTGTTCTTTTCCTAAAGTTTAATACTCTAAATGGTCTCTCTCTGTAATGGTCTTTAAATTTAAGTAAGTTGAAATTTTATTACAAAAATATAATATGGCCGCTATACAGCAGAACACTTTTTATTATTGAAAAAATTGACAGAGGGAAGCCGGCCGGGAAACCGTTGGGGGGGGGGGGGCGCGAAGTACAAGATAGCCTACGGGCGCCAAAAACCTTAATCGGGCCCTGTGTATTAGGTTAGTTCTTTACCTGAAGAAGAGATCAGATTGCAGATCTCGAAAACGTAGTGTTACTGATTATTGTTTCACTGAAACGATGGCAAATGTCCGGAAAAATCCTGTTTCCTTCAAAATCCTTCCATCGTCAAAAATAACCTTCAAACAAAGAAGAGTTTCAATATATATTATATATTAAGATGGCTATTAAGATCAAAGTGATGACGGAATATTTCAAGAATGTCTGTTAGCAATTAATTATTCGACGCGGTGTGAACAGGAAAACTTGAATGTGGTCCATGATACCGACCGCGAGCCTAGGAACTAAGAACACTGCATCGTTTACACCGATAGATACATTTTGGGAATATATTAAAATTGTTATACGTGACTGAGATATGTATTCAAAAACATGTAAGCTGATCAAAATAATGTTAAAGTTGTTCAAACAAGCCACAGGCGTGCCTAATGATATTGCATGAAACATTTAAATATTTAGTTCGGTGGGGAATACATTTATTCTTTATAATCTTGTGTTCATGGGCTAAAGGAATAGTGGACTCAGTAAAAGATTAAAAGGTGTGAATTTGTTGCAATTGAGTCAAACATTATGGCTTTTGAAATCCAATCATTATTGTAAATGAAACACTGTTCTTCAAGGGAATTTGAGTACAAACAAAATAAATCACAAGGAGTAAAGTAGGGTATCGAATTGAAAAAGTCTAATTCTTTAAAAAATATATTTTTACTTTTATTTGTTGAACATCCTCATCTCTCACGATGCGCATCCATTAAAATTAAGTTTGCCACTGTTTAATTACTGGAGAGAAACAGAAAGCTGGCGGCAACCCTTGCGATTTTCGCTTATTCGCAGTTGCATGACAATCGCGAGGATTCATGTGAGTTTTCAAGTTCTAAATCAATAAACGGAGCCTGTATGAATATACGTAGAAGCAGCCCACGCCGACCTACATCACACAGCCCACGGCTACTGTACGAGTACAATACATACAACACACAGAAGTCTGTATTCACTCAATATTTCCAGACGGTGATGCACCATCTTGCGCAACACACCGGCGCAGCGTATCATTTTACAGCGTACCGCGTAACTACTCTTGTTACCACGTTTTGCGTATTTTATACGCAGAATATTCTCCGCCGTCAAGTAGTTCAAGTATCTCATGCAAAAAAAAAGAATGCATAAACATTGACTATTTAATAATAACATCGTATAGGCTACATTCAAAGCAGTGGCGTACATAGAACATCATTTTGTAGGGGGTTTATTAGGTATAAAATACCCCCCCAAAACAGGGGCATGGAAGTCATCCGCGGGACTGGATATAAGGTGTTGAGCTTTAACACCGTATATTAATACTCAAATCAAATCAAATCATTTTTATTTTGCCAGAACATTACAAAAATGTATAGCAATTGTCATTTTTCTATAATTTGGACCAATCACTCCACATTGAGACCAGTCAAACATACAGAAATTTCAGTCGCCACATTCACTCATGCCAATTTTCCCATTTTCCAACGCTGGTTGTCAGTGTTCCAATTGTGCGGTCACCCAGTCGAATGCCATAAACTCGTCAGCACTATAAAATGCTTGAGACGCTAAAAAGCGTTTTAAACGAGCTTTTAACGCCTTGGGCGTTGGGGCGTTTTTGATTGCATTTGGCAACTTGTTGAGAAAACGAACTCCTGCCTGCGAAGGCAAGTGTTCGTAAACCCCCGTCCTGTGACTTCCAGTTCGGTAGGTATCTCTGCCTCTTGTCCCATACGAATGTATGTCTTGGCCACGTGTCATGGCACATTGAGACATACAAAAAAATATTGTCTCTAGGATGTAGAGACACGGCAGAGTCAACATTTGCGGTTTTTTTAAAAGCTTCCTTGCATGGTTCTCTGAACCTTAACCTGTGCGATTATGCGAATCGCTTGCTTCTGCAATTTGAATGCCCTGAAAAATTGATAGTTTGCGCTGGCTCCCCACAGCACCAAACCGTAGGTGAGGTGGGGGTAGATCAAGCCATAATAAGCCGTCATCAGTACCTGAATGGGGCAGTATTTGGCTAAAGACCTCAATACATAGATGCCCGAGGCCAGTTTTAAGCAAACATGATCAATGTGATAATTCCAAGTCAATCTCCGATCCAGGAATATTCCGAGGAATTTTGAACAGTCGACTTCCTCCAGGAAAAAGTCATCCAATAAAACGGCTGGCCCGTCATTGGAGTTTCCTGATCGCAACGCGAAAGTCAAGAAATTTGATTTTGAAGAATTTGCTTTGAGGTTGAGGCTGTTGAAGTGTTGGACACAATTGTTAGTGTCAAGAAAGATTTGCTGTTCCAGAATAGTTTTTGATTTGTTGGTGAAACAAAGTGTCGTGTCATCAGCGTACTGCACAAGTCTTCCATGCAGTAGTGATGACTCCATGTCATTGACATAGATGAGGAAAAGAATCGGACTGAGTATTGATCCCTGAGGGACACCAAAGCTCAGCTGAATCGGTTCAGAGAATTTGTTTGAGATTTGGACGATTTGTGTTCTGTGGCCTAAAAATGAGCTAATCCATTGGAGCGGCACGCCTCTGATGACATGAGATTCAAGTTTGTCGAGCAATTTCGAGTGGTCAACACAGTCAAATGCCTTAGATAAGTCGAGAAACACACTTAATGTGGAGTCTCGACTTTCTAACCCCTCTACAACCATTTCGACAAGACTCACAACGGCGTCTGTAGTCGATTTCCCTTTCCTGAAACCAAATTGGTGTTCAGAAAGCAGGTTATGGTTGTTTAGAAACTAAAGCATTCTAGTTAAAAAGAGTTTTTCAAAAATTTTGCTCAATGCGGGCAAAATTGAGACAGGCCTATAATTATTAGTTGAGCTGGGATCATCTTTTTTAAAAATTGGAGTTACTTTCACGATTTTAAGGAGCGAGGGAAAAACTCCTTGTTGAAAAGAAAGGAGTTATTAGATTATACTAATTGCTCTAGCTTAAAACTAATTACCGGCTCCAATATTAATGTTTGTCTTTCAACACTTCGGGAGAGAGGCTCGAGCCCCCTTAGCACCCCCCCCCCTATTTACGCCCATTATTAAATGTACAAGCTTCAGGGATATTACACTGTAAAAATACGAATTCAATCGGACAGAATCGGGTAGATAGCAACAGTTTCTACCCCCGATAATTTATAATTTGATAATATACACAATTTGCAGTTTTATATCTAACTATCAGTTGTGAATATTTAAAATGTTACTTTATCGATTTTTTATCATTCTGAAGTAGAAGAAGTGGCAAATAATGTAAATTTTGTGAACTTAGAGTAGGTTGACTAGGTTACAGATGATTTAGGTCTATGTTAAAGCAATCAACAATACATTTTTAGAACATTGTAAATAAACACATTCCCAGTGAATTAATCGTAATTAATTAGTGCGTTACCTAGATGAGCGACGTTGCCAAACTTTTTCCCGCTGTAAAAGAAGCGCTCCGTACCGGGCGGTAGTTGACGTGTATGTGGCAACGTCGCGCGGGTCTGTCCATACTATTGGTCACTGCCAACTGCACTCTTTCGTGGCCCCTACTGAAGGAAACATTCCTCTGCAGATTTTAACGCAAATTGCCTCACGGCTCCAAGGCTACAACTAGAAGCGTCTCGCCTACTCCTGATCGGGTGATAATAATTATAAACCGGTTCCCGACATTATCTATTATTGTTACGATAAATGTGTATTAATCTGTCCCTTAATCTATTCTTCGCCATTTTCTTGTTACCCGTTATTGGGAATTCCACTGGCGTGAAGTAGGCCTAAGGAATGTGAATTTTCTTCTAGAACCTTTTATGTCTCTTTGAAGGCGTTGTATGCCTCAATACTGACAACATCACGTGACTGTAAACACCTGCCTTACGAAGATAAACGTAATCACGCAAATCTTTACGCACGTGTTTCATTCACACCTTCAACTCTACGGGTGATCTAGAATGAAACCGGTTCTCCGCTATTTTGGCTGTGAAAGTTAACATTCCAAGCGAGATTGTCGAGTAGGACTCACAGACGGGACTACAAACTGTTCTTCACACAGGAAAGAGAAAATAAATGTACAGCACGGTCCGACGGCCGAGCCTAATACTACCATTAACGGGACCTAACGTGAAACTAGAGAATTCTGTTGACTTGTTCTAGTTTGTAAACTCTGTGAGACGTAGAGTTTTAAATTGTTTTTGGTTCCAGGTGTTTTGAACTCAATATTATGTTGTTTTCGTTAGTAAAAAAAATATAAAATAGATTTACAAAGAATATATTTTATATGAGAATAAGACTATTGTTACTTGACTATTGTCTAAATCATGCGTCAGTCAGAAAAAGAAAAATAAACTATACTATTAAGGATTAAAGTTAAACGTAAATTAAATTATGATCGCTATTCCATACTTGGTCAGAGAAACACTCGTATAATTAATGGCAGTGCATTGAGACCAATGAAGGAATCTACCCTTTGGTGTACAGTTTACATTTACGGTGAACAAATGTTCCACATTCCTACTCCGCAGTCACGTGTGAGGAGAAGGAAGCCCAAGGACTCAAGGTCAGCCCCACAGCTACACCTAACTTCGCAGTCACCTTTACGGTATGCGTACCAGCGTACCCGGTCTGAGCCGGACAGCGAAGGTCAACGCGCAATACCCACTCATTCTCTGCAGCGATAGATTCATGTATTACGTAACCATCTCTAGCTTGGTGCCGGGACAGTACAACGGCAGTTTAACCTCCTCGCATTCCTGAGGTACTCGAGTGTGATTACGTCATTCCGGAACAACTTCCAGACCTTTAAAGTTTAACTTAACGTTTCACTGAGGAATTTGGAGTTGGAGAGCTAAACTGGAAAAAGAAAGACTTTATAAATCGACCTGTAGTAGTCCTGCTCCTGGTTCACTCGGCTCACGGGCGCGAGACGGATATCGATGGTTCGAGGAACAGATATAACTCCTTGGAGGCGTACTCGGACCGGTTTTATCCGACAACTTTGTCTATATGAAGGGATCGTGTCTACGGACGGCCGAGACACGACGGGAACAAGCCGAATATCTTGTCCGGAGCTCGCCAAAGCTGAGTGCGGCTGTCATTCCTTGTATGCACTGCACTTACAATCCGCCTCTTCGGACTCATTCAATCTGTACCCTGCCCAGGAAATATCTCACTTCAACAGTTTAACCAGCGTCTGCTATCGGACGCGATACAGAGACAGAGACAGCGGATGGCTACTACTAGGCTCGTCCTTGTCTAGAAATATTTCACTTCAACAGTTTAACCAGCGTCTGCTATCGGACGCGATACAGAGACAGAGACAGCAGATGGCTAGTACTAGGCTCTTCCTTGTCTGGAAATATTTCACTTCAACAGTTTAACCAGCGTCTGCTCTCGGACGCGATACAGAGACAGAGACAGCGGATGGCTACTACTAGGCTCGTCCTTGTCTAGAAATATTTCACTTCAACAGTTTAACCAGCGTCTGCTATCGGACGCGATACAGAGACAGAGACAGCGGATGGCTACTACTAGGCTCGTCCTTGTCTAGAAATATTTCACTTCAACAGTTTAACCAGCGTCTGCTATCGGACGCGATACAGAGACAGAGACAGCGGATGGCTACTACTAGGCTCTTCCTTGTCTGGAAATATTTCACTTCAACAGTTTAACCAGCGTCTGCTATCGGACGCGATACAGAGACAGAGACAGCGGATGGCTACTACTAGGCTCTTCCTTGTCTGGAAATATTTCACTTCAACAGTTTAACCAGCGTCTGCTATCGGACGCGATACAGAGACAGAGACAGCGGATGGCTACTACTAGGCTCTTCCTTGTCTAGAAATATTTCACTTCAACAGTTTAACCAGCGTCTGCTATCGGACGCGATACAGAGACAGAGACAGCGGATGGCTACTACTAGGCTCGTCCTTGTCTAGAAATATTTCACTTCAACAGTTTAACCAGCGTCTGCTATCGGACGCGATACAGAGACAGAGACAGCGGATGGCTACTACTAGGCTCGTCCTTGTCTAGAAATATTTCACTTCAACAGTTTAACCAGCGTCTGCTATCGGACGCGATACAGAGACAGAGACAGCAGATGGCTACTACTAGGCTCTTCCTTGTCTGGAAATATTTCACTTCAACAGTTTAACCAGCGTCTGCTATCGGACGCGATACAGAGACAGAGACAGCAGATGGCTACTACTAGGCTCTTCCTTCTCTGGAAATATTTCACTTCAACAGTTTAACCAGCGTCTGCTATCGGACGCGATACAGAGACAGAGACAGCAGATGGCTACTACTAGGCTCTTCCTTGTCTGGAAATATTTCACTTCAACAGTTTAACCAGCGTCTGCTATCGGACGCGATACAGAGACAGAGACAGCAGATGGCTACTACTAGGCTCTTCCTTGTCTGGAAATATCTCACTTCAACAGTTTAACCAGCGTCTGCTATCGGACGCGATACAGAGACAGAGCCAGCGAATGGCTACTACTACTAGGCTCTTCCTTGTCTGGAAATATTTCACTTCAACAGTTTAACCAGCGTCTGCTATCGGACGCGATACAGAGACAGAGCCAGCGAATGGCTACTACTAGGCTCTTCCTTGTCTGGAAATATCTCATTTCTACAGTTTAACCAGCGTCTGGTATCGGACGCGATACAGAGACAGAAGATGGCTGGCTACTACTAGAATCTTCCTTGTCTCTTGGTACTGTTGGGTGATGCTAATATTAGGCTAATAATATGAACGCGGTTAACAGTTTTTAGGTCTAAGAAATAGAATTGCTTGTCTGATATAGCTTCTAATTATCACTGTTCACCGTGACATGTTGGCGCCCTACATCAGTATTCATGTTTTTAAAATTAATGTACATAGGAATTAAAATCTTTTATGCAAACCTTATTAGGAAAAGTGCAAGTTTCCTTTTCACAGAGCAGTTTATTATTTTTTGTAAGGAGAACTCTCCCGGACTACTCTGAACCACTGCGTTTTGATTCTTGTTTAAAAAAATCCGCATGCAGTTTTGATCCATTGTTTTGAAATCCAACAAACATTTTAACGTTTTTCAATTACGGTCGTTCAAATTTTAAATATCTACAACTATATTTGTATAATAAGCAGACTGCTATACAAGTATATCGAGAAGCGATTTGAACTCTCAGATTATGTATCACCACCTTGGCCTTGTTAATTTTTTGGAGTTCTGAAAAGTATTTTGTAATTATTATTATTATTACTAACAGTATTAAACATTTTATTTGTGTAATGTATTTAAAGTGCTTAGTGAGTTTTCCACGTTGTTCTAATAAATAGAATCTATGTGAACACATAGGACTGAAAATCCTACTTATGTCAAAAAGGGTCTACTTACGTCTATTGCAATCTTCTTTCTGTTTAAGATATTTCCAGTGCCATTGTTGATTTTACCTTGTTGTCACGAGGAAGAAAATATACATACATTCTTGGGACTAAGAAATCCGCTACGCCCAAAAAACATTTACTTCCGGTATAAGGGGGATATTCTTAGGAAGTTTATGCAACATTTCACTAATCATTTATGATAGGTTTTGAGGTGTAAACGTATGGGAAAGAATGGCTCATTAAAGCATGATAGTGTAAAAATGACACATCAAAATGACAAGGAAGCCAGCCGTAGCAATAATAGGAATGTGTATCTAGACATTCTTGCACATGAACATTCACAGTCATTATGAAACATAGATATTATCATTGAAATATTAAATATATGTTTGTGTTGTCAAAATACAATGTTTACACAGAATAGTTGATTACATTTAACAGGCTCTTCAAATTGATATTTCACAGCTTTAGAGACCAAGGTGGGAATTTTCACTATTTTCAAGACCAGTGGGGCATAGCCCGGAGCGGTTTTCGAAATATACCAATGACCATAATAATGTTCATGTAAACTTTCAATGCAATCGGTTGAATAGTTTACACGTGAAAGCAAAACATACAAAGGCAGCTACATTTATAATATTATTAGGATGGTGGCCGTGGTTTTAATTGAGAAAAGTTTAAGTTTACTATTGCACAGCATATACCAAAAGCAAAACATTATTTTGAATCGAAAAAGAAATAAAGAAATATGTTGTGTTCAACTGTTGTTAGTTCTGAACTGATCACAACTAAGCCTGGTTCGAATATTGTAATGTGCTTTGAAGAAGTTTGTAAGCCATCTTAGTTCAATTAAATGTTTCAGTCAAGCGGCTATTGCATTTCTGTGAGGGGTTTCTCTTTGTTAATAACTAGTTGTTTTAGTTAACAGATGTTCATATGCGTATACTATGTTATTTACATCAGCATCGCACGCACTCATATCAAAATAAAGACACGCTTCAAACATTCTAATAGACTATTAAAAAAGTAGTGTTCTAAAAATATTTACAAATGTTTTAAAGATTTAAAAGTGGTTTCTAAAGAGTCATTAAATTAATTGTTTCCTACAAATTAATTTAAAACACTTTTTGGTGTTTTATTGATGAAATATTTCAAAATTACGAGCACTAGTTATATTTTACCTTTCTTTCGACTACGACGAAGGTATTTTAAATTGTAATATAACTTAAAAATATTAACCCCTCATATGAGGAACCCCTGGTTAACCCCTCTGCCGAACATCAAGCTGCGGTTACGTAGGAAGAGTGGGACGCTTCACAAATATTTAAAAGAGGATCATGTATTATTTTATCACATTATACGTGTTAGTTACGTTGTTAACTAATATTTTACAGCACTTTCATTTTGCAATTGGTAATTTTTATCGGGTCACGGTTAGAAATCTCAAACACCAGGGCTCCATTTGTGAAGGCTACGGCCCTGAATGTACAGTACAGAGTACAATATGTAGGTCTCAGGAAGACAGAAACGTTGTACCGTTATACGAACGGTGTCGATGCTGCGCGCGACGACGCGGCGAGTAGAGGAAGTCGACCGGTACGACGCTCGGCGAGGCGACGTTTCGAGCGATCGACCCCGCCCTTCCTTCCGTCCTTTGTGAGCAAGCACGCGGCAGTCGTGCTTTACTGAGGGCTAATTTGTTATTACCTGGAGCACTTGTGCTTAGCATGATAATTACGTAAGTGACATCATCATCCACTATATCTTTCGTGTAAACGGTTTCTTGACAGTTCTAGGAAGTTTAAATGTTGATTTCAACTCCAGTTCACCTTCCTTTTATCGCAGCGTCTGGCCTCTGACGTTGTCTCAGACTTGACTCCTGGAATCTGGAGTATTTCTGAAGAGATCCACAGAAAGTCTCAAGACGAACCTTTACATCGTTTCGACAGAGACGCCTATAAATAGGTGAAGAGGCAGTCACATCGTCTCACCAGGTACACAACTGAGTCCTCTACGATGTCTCTGACACGATCTCCAAGCACGGCGGAGTAACCGAGCCTTCCACACATAAAATCATGACTCACAGATTCCAGGAGTCAAGTCTGAGACAGCGGCAGATGCCAGACGCTGCAATAAAAGGATGGTGAACTGGAGCCGATTCCAACATTCAAATTGGAATCAACCCTTTCTAGGAAGTGTTTGAAAACTATAAATTGAATCCAAGAATGTAATCAGCATACAAGTAAAATTGAGTATCCGCTGATTAACAGAGAATGTAATTCCCCAAAATACAAACCTCAACTTTTTAATGAAAAATTGCAATTGCTTTTAGATATTTATAATAATGCTAGCAGTTACGCGCGGCTTCGCACACAATCTCAGGGGCATCATTTAAATAACACACCTGTGATAAGTGACGGTCGCTTGTTCGCTTGTAGATCCTCCTGATCCATTTTTGAATAATTGGAAAATGAGATGTTATAGCATTTCCCCGCACAATTCCAAGATAATTGAACCGATATTTCTGCTTCAATGATTCCAATAGTGATCGATCCCTCGGCTACTGTAAATATGCCGCCCTACAATGTCAAAGGAAACTAATTTTTACCAACCAGTAAAAAAACTAAATGGTTTTAAATACGTCACTGTTGCCATTGACACTCTATCAGTAATGGTCAGATAATACTAGTCGTAATAGTACACTACGATACAACACGTGTTGTTCATGCAAATACAACATTCTGGAATAAGTGTTTTACAGTATTTCGGTATAAAAATATGTGTACGCTTCATTCCGATATCGAAGCAATACCCATGACAAATTTTGTTTAAATAAGTCCACTAGATTTTCTGTGATGGGGTATCAAACATCCATACTCCCAAATATACAAATAAATGTCCATACATGCAGACAAACTTTCTCATTTATAATATTAATAGGATTACATAGGGGATAATTGTTATGATAAAAGATAGTTCTTGTTCCCAACTAGAATGCAGGAATTAAAGACTGGTAGTGTAATGCCAGTTACAGTGTCAAAATCCGAAACATTTGCTCTAGAAGAAATTCAGGGACTAATTTAGATTTTTAGGGATTTACCATATTGTGATACAAACAAAAAATCTCAAATGTACTAAAACAACATATTTATCATATATACTGTTTGGCCAAACTTTCTACTTATTATACTTTGTGAACTATATATGTGAACATATTACATCTATCATCGTGTTGATGCTCATTTGGCATTACTATTTCAAGGATTTTAGTTGCCTCTCTCCGAATGTGCAGCACCTCACAATGTTCATCTGTTGGGTCAGGAGTGAGTGGAACACACGTGTACAGTAAGTTAGAACGGGTCGTGTGCAACTTCGTGTATCGACAATAAACCAAAAGAATCGGGAAAATGTGAATTGATCATCCCGTTTGTTGTCATATAAACGTTGACCTACTCCCATTATGATTATGCTTTTAAAGTAATTACCAATAAATACCCTCACTGAATACATGTCTAATGTTTCTTTTTTACGGATGATCAGGAGAGTAAGAATTGATTCCAAACAAGTGCACAATACGAGTTCAAGTAATAAACCTGCACAAAGGAGTCTCAGAGTCGGACATAATGTAAGGAAAGAGTTATCGCACAGGTGGACGGACTGTCCCTTGTATCTTTACCTCCAAAATCAATAGAAGAAGCTATATATCAGGTTTTAAGTCTCAAGGGCTTTTCTATCAACAATTATCGCACAGGTGGACGGACTGTCCCTAGTCTCTTTGACTCCAAAATCAGTAGAAGAAGCTATATATCAAGTTTCAAGTCTCAAGGGCTTTTCCATCAACAATTATCGCACAGGTGGACGGACTGTCCCTTGTCTCTTTGACTCCAAAATCAGTAGAAGAAGCTATATATCAAGTTTCTAGGGCTTTTCTATCAAGACAGGACGGACAACTACACGGTTTAAAAATGCCCTGGCAGTGTAATATCCGCTTTACATGTATGTTCGGTGGCTGAAAGAGAACTACATGAGATCCTTGATTATAGATCCTCAGAAGGATCTATAATCATATGCGGCTGAGCTGACCTCTTACTCGTATAACTACATTACATTAATATATAGTACAATTCCTGTAGTGTACACAAATATGACACATCATGTCTGTTCTCATGTTATTGGCAGAACTGTGATTTCTTAAATAAGTGAAATTTCCCAATAATTGTCTTGTAGCTATCACCTGACCAAAAATGAAACGCTTTTAGAAAACTTTAACGATCTTATTAGAAACGTGTAAATATCCAAATCGTACCCTTTAAAATTATCAAGAATCATTTATTATTACCTACGAAGTGATTTTCGGAGTAAACTTACTTGTTTTATCGTTTTCATAAAATTGTAAACAATGAGACATCTTAAAAAGTGTTTAAACATTTTCGTCTTTTGTAAGATGATTAATTGGAACAATAACATTCGAAATCAGTGAAATTCCTTTTAAGTATTTCCTAGTCCAAAAGTGTGTCGCAACAGTGCTTCCAAAACGTGAAGCTGAACGTGAGCGTGGGAGAACTTGTTATAGAGTTGAATCACTCTCCGGCGAAATCTAGTGGGCAGAGTGAGTAGGATCAGCTGATTACGAGTACAACTGGGCGCGAGTGACGTCACGGCCGTGATGTAGAGGTTAGGTTCCTCGATGTAAACCACAACACCTTATATGTCGCACAAAGCTGGGAGTCTGACATTGTTCTAAGCCTTCAAGGTCATCAGAACTGACAGCGTCAACACATGTGTGCATCGAGATCCATGATCGTTATTGGTGCACACTCCTACAACTCCCTTATTTTCTTATAGGCTTATTTAGTACTTTATTCAATTTCTTTTTATCCTGATGACGGTTAAACCGAGGTATGGAGTTTAGATATTATATGTTCGTATTTCTTAATGTGAAGATTGTAATTGTGTACAGTTATTTCTCTATGGTCAAAATTTCAAGTCTAAGTCTTCACCAAGTTAGTGAATACTAAACACTGGTAAAACATTTTGTACTGCATAAGACATATATGGAAGTGGTTAACAAAACCTTTCCAACTGCCACACACAAGTTCCGTGTTCCTTTCATCTCACCTTTCCCTGTCAACAAAACACAACAGAAGCCTTTTATTGTTCAGCCCGCTACGATAGTGTCATTGCAGGCTAAGCTAGAATATACAACGTTTGTATGAATCCAACCAATCCCACAAAATATCTTCATCACATATATTCACAATATATTTCCCAATATCTTACTAATTTGTTTATTCTGTGTTTTTCTCGTTGTCAACCACGTGACCTGGGCCACTTCCTTGACAGACAGACACCGGAACTCCCACTGTATCGATGTAGAGGTGATAGAGTATCATACACGACCCTTTAGGGCCTCTGTGACCTCGCGTGTACAGACAGAGAGGTCAGAGTTCGTCCGCAGTAACCGGCAGGGGAGGTTTCCATGAACATGCGGCCATCAATAGTGAGTACATAATGTAAACACGGGGTCAGGGTAGAATCATATTCTTCTCGTATGTATTTTCTGGCTTTATGATTTATATAGTTGTGAGTGCAATCATAATCCAACCTTAAATGACGCAATTTCACTAAGAATATATTTTCTCCAACTATAAAATCGTTGTACATTTTAAATTTTATTTCAAACGACTTCAATATTTCTTGTACCTATCGCAATACATTATAACTTCATGCTCACACCAAAATGAATTCATCAGATAAGCCGAATCACATGTTTATATAATTGTATACTGTACGCGTACATTAAGACACGTGTAACTACAGACACCAACCGCGATGTGGGATAAGTCATAACTTGACCTGGAGCTAAGTTAGGAAAAGGGTTCAATTTACAAGGGATTCAAATGACAAGGAGGAGAGATAACGTTTACCAAACGGGTAACAAAGTTTGGACGACCCACATTAAGGAGATTTAGAAAACAGACTTTTTAACACGGAAGGTATGCAATATTTATCAGACGTCAACTCAAACTTTTCTGAGACATACTATTGTCATTGGAAGATATTGCCCTCTTGGGAATGCTTCTAAACTTGAATTGATTAATATGACTGTCAGTGGAATTGAGCCCTGAAGTCGGTCAGCAAAAACGTATTTACTAAGCACCTGTGAAGTAGTAAGAAAATCTGTGCAAAATACCGTTTTAGTTCAGTAAATTCTAAGATTGTAGTAATTTACCTCTTAACTTATAACAACAGGGCCCTGAGGTCGAGATGTCATGAATATTTCTGCCCGCTTCCATCAAACATTGGTACTGTGTCACACACAGTATAGGATTTATATTCGTGTTGCTTTCAACTTTATATTAGTTTCTTTCCTTCTTTATAGGGCATAGCTTTGACACACTCTGAATTACATGTATATTTTGTTATGCCTATGATTATTTTGAAAAAGTCTAATATAACTGCTTTGCGGCATGCAGTGAGCAGTATATAGTGAAAGCAAAATCACGTTTAAATATGGGCATAAGATTAGACATTTTTTCTCTTTTTGTTTTGTACGAGTTCTGACATTTAGTCCTAATAGACAGGTGTACACTAAAGGCGTTTTTAATTTCCTCTGTGTTAGATGCAAAGAGTTGCAACGTCACAAACTCAGTGACGTTCCACGTTGAGAAGAGTAGGGGTTAAGGGTATAGAAAGAGAACAATTCGGGATAGAAAAGGACAGAGACTGGATAGAGCAACTCTAGTGTGAGTGAACCCCCTTGGGCACGTACGCCCAAGGTGGAACAGGAGATACAAAACGGACGAGTGCCCGGTCAGTTATCCAATCAACAATAGTGAAAGCTTATAGTTCCTATTGGCTTCCTTCGCAACCAACTTGACGACGGTTGCAGTAACAATCCCGAAACGTCAGTGTGGGACTCAACAACCTTTGAGACAATTCGGTTTATCTCTACCACAATTCAACATACTGGAATGGTTGACGCATCCAGAGTGTTTTGGATAAATTTTAGTAGGCCTATGTGCCTCTTAATTTCGATGTTTTTATGGTTTGTACTTGGAATATTTTTGTTTAGTAACCAAAAAAACATGCAGAAATAGTTGAAACGATTATATTTTCAAAATAATAAATAATAATGTTTACCACCAAAATTAAGGAAGGTCAACGTTTCAGTTTTCTTCTTGTGAAACAAAATTCCAAACGGCAACTGTACTGCTACAAGGAAAATAATAAGTGAGTAAATGTACACAACTCCAAATTCATTTTGATTAATGACGTCAGAAGTTTAATCCTGCAATGGGAGCTAGAGAAACAATCCATGAGATAGAATTAGAACAATGTTTTAATTAAGTCTGTTAAAAATGTAACTAATAATTCTGTGTTTCAAGTTCTAAATATTCACCTTTGAACCATTTTCTCGTGAAAAATCCATCGATTCCACACAAAAATAAGAATAGGACCTGTTCTTTGATTAGATTGAAAGTTACATAGATTTCGAATACTATGTTACATTACCTAACGTGATATAGGCACACATCACACCAGCAAAGGCAGTAAGTATCCTACTTTGATTGTGATCCTCGTACTCGTGACTTGTAATCGGGACTTCTATGCAGTGACAACGCCTGGACTGAACTTCAAGCAGCTTTTGGGTATGTTTGAACCCTTTTCTTTCCCTTCTTTTCGTTCTTTATTTCTGTATTTATTAATACTTCACCCAACTGACGAAGAGGATAGATTCCAATCTTCGAAACGCCTTGTTATACTTTTTGTAACATGCAACGATAGCAAATGTCCGAAATCATGTTATCCTTTCAAACCTTCCATCATCAATAACAAACTTTAATAAACAAAGAAGTCAGGTTAGTTAACGAGCAAGATCGACCTAAGAGGAGTTTATATTAATTGACAAATCGCTAAAGTGCGAAATGTCGCGGGATCTTTGCTCGGATAAATTGACGCCTTTTCAGTGAAGTATTTAATAACACCCACGGTTCGTGGGTGGAGGGGTGGAGGAGGTGGGTGGCGTGGCACTTTAAATAGAAATTGTTATTACCACGGCATGATGGGTATTGTTGGAGAGATGACATACAGTAAAGACCTTTCACTGATTACTTGTTTTAGCGCAGACAGATTAAGACAATTGAAGATAGAGACTTGAATAGGGATTGAAAAATGCATTAATGATACAGGATTATGTTTTGACTCTTTTAGGCAGCAGGTAACCCAAAAAAGAAATAAATAAAAGTCGAGAACAAATCGAAATCTACGTTATCTTGTAGGCTATGTTGATTTGATTCATGTAAATCTACTCTGGCCACTTCCAGAGTCGCCTTCGATCCGTGTAAGAAGCTGCAGCGGACATGAAGAACACGAAGGAGGCAATGAACTGCGGTAGATAAGGCCAAGGCCTTGCGGAGAAAGTCCAGACCTGCGGCAGCGGCGGCGGTGAGTGTTGACCCAGTCCCCACTGTCCCCGTGGAGATCTAGACCACGAACTACCACTTTCCCCACTGTAAACGGTTTAATTATCAGAAAAGAGAGTTCTTCCCTTCCGGCTGTATTTTAAACGGGACCGGTCTGCAGTGGCAGAGGCTCTCACAGACCTCTCGAGTGTCCAACTTGACTCTTTTTTGTCATAACATCAAGCTACACATTATTCATGTGTTCATGAAAATAGTTTAAATAGTATTTTACCTATTTTTAAAGTAAGTTTAAAAAATCTTCTAAAAACTCGTTACAGTATTTTGTTTAACGATTTTTACAATATCATTGTTTACTAGTTTTTATTTAATGAACTTAACAACACCGAAATCTTGATGGGAAACAATGACGATGATGAAAACGAGCCACTGGGCTTAGTTTATACCCATTAATTAAACAATCGTTCGTTCAACAAACTCGAGGGGTCCTATCAGTTTAAAATGAGATATCGCCCATAAAAATATCGGTCATAAAACTGCATGAAGTTTAACATTGTTCTTATAAGGAAAACTTAACGTCATTTTAATGCAGCTGGTTATTCGCGTATCATTAACACACGACGTGTCATATGAGTCTTCATTTTAATGTTTTGTATGAATGGACCTTTTCAAATGACCATAAGATCACGTTCTAATACATGATTTGAAAGTGTATTATATTAAATAGACTAAAATCCCTTCCATTACAAAACTGTTAAGACAGGTTTAAATGGATAACATTAAACGTTAAAGGTTTTTAATTTAGGATGCGATGGTAATGAAATTTTACTTTTTTTGTAAAAAATCACAACAAATAAGATGTCATCAAATTAACTAAATCAAACTTAATAATTACTCAAACCTCTATTTATATGATTAGAGTAAAATGAGTTCAATTGAACATTATTATTATTTGTTGAAAATTGGAGGTTTCTTCGGTTCTATGGGATTGTCGTGTAGATCTTTAGTTTTAAGGTTGTACGAAGTGGATGACCATTAACATATTGTAGAATTTCCCGTTATCCTGGACCTAAGAAAGTCAATTTATAGCGATATGCGTTATCACCAACCCTTTAATAACTACAGTTTTAAATTTACATACATTATAAAGTCAAGGAGATACACTACCCAATTTAATTTACAAACCAATATCGGGTTTTCAGTTTCGTATAAACTTGTACATTTTAAATGTGGTAAAATTTTAAATTTACAACTGAGAATTCTCTTTGTTCAAACCAAACTGGAGAACTGGACGTCTGATTTTGAAATGTGGTAAGTAACGCTGTTTTTTGCAGGCTTAAGCATATTCAGAATGCTGTGGGCTTTCTCCAGTGCAGATATCGCGGCTTTTACCTCCTTTCTTCTCTCAACGACAATCACCGACTCCTGCAGCAGATCACTGGCATCTCTCCTGTACAGCTTGGCGACCAGCTCGGACTGCAAGTGATCTAACACGTAGTTCACCAGAAAGTGCATGATGGTCTTGGGCACGATATCCTGGACCGACTTCCTCACGATGGAGAAATAACTTTGGATGAGCTCCTGGATGAGAATGCAGTGCTTGGCCGATTTGTCCATCGGTGGGTCCTGACTTAGAGAGCGCAGAGGCTGTAGATCCTCCTCGGCGAATTTAATAGACGAGGAGGATTTTTTTCGATCCAGGAAGTCACTGTCGCTCCTGTTACTCTGTACCGTTGCCAGTTGCATGCTGGGAGCCCAGTTGGGCAGGAAGTCAGGGTGACCCGTGTTCACGTAGGCGAGTTGGATGTCGATAAAATGATCGACCATCTGGTTCGTTATGGGCATCCGACTCCTCAACAGTTCCGAGACCACTTCTGAGATCTCTCGCTGCAGTTTCGGGAACCTGCGCAGTCCCGAGTCCTGGTCTTCGACACAGTGCTGCACGATTCTGCAGAGCTCTTCGTGAATCAAATCCACGCACTGGATACAAGGACTTCTGAGGCGCTTTATCTGCCTCTTGACCAGCAGTTCGAACGCGACTTCGGGGACGAATAGGGTCGGATTGACCCCTGAGGCGTTCTGCATCGCCGTCAAGATGGCCCCTTTCGAGAGGCCGGCGAGGGCGTCGATGGACTTGAGTGTGGTGTTGAGACTCTCCTGGAACACGTAGTTGATCCTCGCTCCGCCGTAGAGCTCGTTGGTCTGGATGTTCGACAGATCACCGTTGATAGCCGCGCAGTAGCTGTTCGAGAACTTGGTCATCAGATCGAGGAGAAGTGTAGGTCTGTCCGTCTTAGCGTCCCCTAGAACTTCAAGCTCTGACTTCTGGCTCGCCAACTTTTGATTGATCCTTTCTCTTAGTTTAGGCAAACAATTCTTGATGTGGTTTATTAAAAGAGCTTGGACCGTCTTCGTCAAATAAACGCTTCCGTGAAGCTCACATATGCTTCTGTACTTCTTGTAAAAGAACTCCGCTTCCTCCTTTAGATTCTGCATGATGGATTTCCCCTCCATGATGTCTTTCTGGGACCTGTTGACTATACCGATGATTCCGAGCTTGACAGGGATTACCCGACCGGTGAGGATGTCCATGGCATCCGTCCCGTCGTCCATGAGGTCCAGCTTCGTCACCACGGCCAGAGTCCTCGCCCCCTCGGGGTCCACCTCCCGCGCGATCTTGAGGCTCTCTGACGTCGCCATATCCGCGTTTGCGGGCGTCACAGCGAGTATGATACAGTTCGGATTCTGGCAGAACAACATACACTGTCTCAACTTGATCATCTAATACATTTGAGGATTTAAATACATTGTTATATATGACTGTTCCCTTTTATACTGTCAGGATCGTGTTGCCTGTATAATGTAATTTATGTCAGAAACTGCTATTGTAGTGTACACTACTGTATGGACAATAAAATATTGCAAATTGTGAAGTTTTTGAGAGATAAAGGAAATTATTATTACTATTTAGAATAAAAATTAATTATTGGACATGGTGAATAAAGGATATAGCCTCATGAACTTTAGTGTGCCAAAATAGCAACCATATAGGACAATAATTATAAATAAATCCAAAATTTTGAAGTACGTCTTGTTTGTAGATTCTAAGGACACTAATCATATAATTAATTTTTTGAAGATTCAGCTTTGTACTGTAGGTCTAAGTGGAAGAAATACTGAATTTTTGTAGTCAGTAAATATTTGTTCAAAACCAGTATAATTTTGACAGTATCAAATTCCAAGATCAGGAAGTACCCCAATAAAAAATTGAGTTCCGATCTTATAAATTTAACTCACCAATCATTCAGTTTGTCATATCAATAAATTTGCTACACTTACAGAAGAAGAACTATGGAGAACCGTTATAAGGATTTGAAGTTGTCAATCCAAGAAAATAATTTGGAATAGTTATCTTTTGCAACGGCACTTTACTATCTATCGTTCATATATTATCGGCACAACGAAATACCTGTATAGCCTACAGTAGTAAAGGTATATGCCGGACGGATGTGTACGTATATATACGTACTTGGATATATTTGAGGGTCAGATCCCGAGTCTGCCTCTCGATGTCTGCCGGCTGGTCGCCCACAGGCACCTTAGTGAGTCCGGGCAGATCCACCATGGTGAGGTTCAGGAAGGACGACGAGTACAGCCTGAGGAGGATGGGGACAGAGCAGATACCGCGGCGACCTCCCGCCAGCCGCGACGTCTGTTCCTCTATCTCTCTGGTGATCATCTCGCTGTCGGTGAACACTCTGGTCTTGTCGTGCTGGAAGATGGCGTACTCCTGGAGACTACCTTGGGCGCGCTGGAGTCGCAGGACGAGTGGACAGCGGGTGACGACTCCAGGACCTCGCGGAAGGAAGGACTTGCCCACCAGATGCTCCAGGACAGAACTCTTGCCGGAGCTCTGGGCTCCCACCACCACGATCTGAGGCAGGTCCAACCCCTGCGAGCCCGTCGCCAGGAACACGTCCTGCAGCTGGTTGATCGTGTCTATCAACTCGTCCATCCCACGGGTATACTTCACATACACGAGAGAATAGCCTCCCCGACAATAACAACGAATTATTTTGTTCCCAGAACATATGATTCCTCGCTTTTAATTTACTTATTTCCATAGAGTACAAAAGTAAAAAAAGTTACTTCCCATCTATTATACTAAGGCTTTTAGGATTTATGTTAGGACTTCTGTGAGTGTATTCTATATGAGTAGAAAGTGCCAGGAAAATTTCGCTCGTATTATTGTTTTTACTCAAATTAATAATTAGTCTTGCTCACTTCTCTTTAAAAGTCAAATCGTTTGCCATTTAAAACATAGGGAGGATAGTGATACGAATTAAGAAAGAGAACGCTTGTAAAGCATGATATTTATATAATATAATTACATATAGGCTAATTATAATGATAAAATGTTTATACAATCATTCGTCCTGTAAACAGACTATTTATGGCGGAAAGATTTGCTCCACTGGCTCGATCCTCGTTTGCATTCAGTGTGATGTAATTAGTGAAATTGTTATTAAACTCTCACCAAAACGTCTAATATTCTACATTGTCCAAGGCGTGTTAACAGACTATTTATGGCGGAAAGATTTGCTCCACTGGCTCGATCCTCGTTTACATTCAGTGTGATGTAATTAGTGAAATTGTTATTAAACTCTCACCAAAACGTCTAATATTCTACATTGTCCAAGGCGTGTTAACAGACTATTTATGGCGGAAAGATTTGCTCCACTGGCTCGATCCTCGTTTACATTCAGTGTGATGTAATTAGTGAAATTGTTATTAAACTCTCACCAAAACGTCTAATATTCTACATTGTCCAAGGCGTGTTAACAGACTATTTATGGCGGAAAGATTTGCTCCACTGGCTCGATCCTCGTTTGCATTCAGTGTGATGTAATTAGTGAAATTGTTATTAAAACTCTCACCAAAACGTCTAATATTCTACATTGTCCAAGGCGTGTTAACAGACTATTTATGGCGGAAAGATTTGCTCCACTGGCTCGATCCTCGTTTGCATTCAGTGTGATGTAATTAGTGAAATTGTTATTAAACTCTCACCAAAACGTCTAATATTCTACATTGTTCAAGGCGTGATAACAGACAATACTATAGCTTTCTAAAGTTCTCTCATTTTAACGTCAGGCCAAACTAAACTAAACATTCTTAAAGATCATACTAGTGTAAATTTGGAAATTTAATTTGTTCACGAGGAAGGATTTTTACGTCTGTAAGTGATATTAAGTTAATTACTAACAAATCGTCTAATAGTCTAAATTATCAAAGTGAGTAGGGACAAATAATACTAAAACGTCTCGTGCTCGAACCGCAGATCAAACGGAAAATATTACTATAGTTATTGATAAGATCATCTTATCATAGATAGTAAAATTTATGTTTTTCCAAAATATTATAAAGACCTCCAAGGGGATTATTCTTGCATATTTTGCAATATAGTGTCGTTGAGCATTTCCAAACCTACCTTCATCTCCGGAGATTAAAAACGTAGCTGATTCCGTGTTTCCTTAGATGAGCTATGCGCCTTCATCTTCTTATTCAAAGACGTCTTTCAGTTTATATTTCCAAAACATTCTACAGTGTGAATTTATCAATGAAATGGACTATGTCTAAGTGAACGAAGGATTCAGGAAATGTGATCACATGTTACAGTGAAACAAACCTTAGGTTAGATATCAATGTTTTGTTTTGACGGCGATGCTGCCTCTGAGAGTCAGGATGGACGATAGCCAAGTGGGAAGATAGCCAAGTAGTCGATAGCCATTTGACCGTGAGGCTGGCGGACCTTGGCTGTCAGAGCTGTAACGTGATATCGTCATCGTATGTAGAATCTGATCAGACTAGAGCGTCTTGTGTCGCTCATCTCGTATACTGGGGTTCAATTCAAGTAGTCAAGTATAAGTATGGAAAACGTAGTCTTTATTCTGTTTGGTGAAAACAAGCATTCAACTGTGCCACCTCTAAACGCAGATCCAAAGTTCGATTCCTTAGACCAGCAGTCGGCCTCCATGTTGGTTGCTGCTGAATTCATGCCAATGTTTTTTTTCTATCGAAACTCTAATTTTAATTACAACCACCAAAATCATCCTTAGTCTATATTCTTATCAAAATAGTTATGTTGCTATACCAGGTTGGTTATAACAGGATTTCACTAAGCAGATCTTAGAGCTCTTTCACACGATCCGGCGCACGCCGTGCGGCGCCGGCCGCGCGGCGCTCGCCTGGGAAGCTGAATGTTTTCACACGAGGTCGGTTTCGTCCGGCGCGTGCCGTGCGGCGCTCCCATGTTTTGACTGTTCAGTACATGCTCAACTATTGAAATGTTAATTTACTTTTATCAAATATTAAAATCAATTGAATCTCTTTCGAAATCCAAGAACAAGACACTTGATGCTGGAGTAACTGTAGCACGATGCGGGGTTGGTGTCCGTGATGGTGGCGTTGGCTGCTGGTTGCTTGCTTCTTGACTGGTTTGTTGGTTCATTGGATAGTACTGTTAACTGCTGGTTGAGGTATGTGGGAGAATCGGACGAATGTATGGGTTGATGTAGGTCTGGTTTGAAAATTACGGAGCAAACTGCAGTTGTTGTTGAGGACAATACACGTTTTGAGGCTGACTCCCGGGATATGGGTAGTGGACTTGCTGGTATTGCGAAGTAGGGACCTGGCTGGTTCCACTGGCTCGACTGCCACTACCTCTTGTATTTCACTCATTTTTACTTAAAAAAAAACAAAAACAATACCGAAGTATACGTACGTCTTCACTCTCCAGTGGCAAACCCAAGACTAGAGGTTGGGCCGTGCGGCGCGCGCCGGACCGTGTGAAACCCCCAATATGATACAATATCCCTTCGCAGAGTAGTCCGGCGTGGACGCCGCGTGTCCGGCGTAGGGGAGTCCGGCGGGAATTTGTGCGCCGTGCGGCGAGCGCCTGATGTCGTGTGGAAAGACTCATCTACTCCCATAGCCCAACGCCGCATCAGGCTCGCGCCGCACGGCGCGCGCCGGATCGTGTGAAAGAGCCGTATTAGGTTGCCGTCTCATCGTTTGATAACAATCATTCGTAACAATAGTAGTGCAGTCATTGAAGCATTGTTGGTCCGAATTTTTGTTTCTGTGAACCGAATTGCATAAAATTTTGGAATTAGGTTCATCTTACCCTTAACTTTAAAAGTGAAAATGATTTGAACTCCGCAACCACCCTGGGGGTGGTTTGCCACCCCTTCTCGGGATTGAATTTATTTTTTTCAAAAATAACCTCGGATATCGATAGAAGGCCTACTTTTAAGCAAAAAATCATCTATAACGTTTTTCGAAAAATCCAATATTTTTCAAGTTATTGGCAATTGAAAATTCGCAATGTTTTCACGTTTTTTCATCGGTTTTTTGCAAATATCTCCAAAAATATACGTTTTATCGAAAATTTTATAAAGAACACAATTGTAGCAGGTAAAACAATGAACAATTTTGTTTTTTATTAAAGTATTCTAAGTGCAATATTAAGCTAGATATTAAAAATCAAAGCAGTTTTTTATTTTGTCTGAAATTTAATCGATGTGGTCAATGCCATCTAGCGGCGAGCAGATGCATTTTAGGCATTCTAATAAAAAAGAGTTTTATTGTGCTTGAAATAAGATTTAAAATGAGCACTATTAAAAGTCTATTGCACTTAAAATGAGTGAGCTGTATTGCAAATAAGAGGAGCATCTAATGTTTTTTTTTTAAATCAATGGGTTTCATAAGTGCCATTTCCACCAAAATTAAAATTAATCGTATTCCGTCTAGAGAATCAACTTTATTATGAAGAGTTTAATAGATTGTATCAGTTTGGCTGCTTCAGGACACATATTTTTCAAAAAAGTCACGATTAAAAAAAAAATTCAAATTTTAAAAAAACTACCTTTTTTTCATAATATCTCAAAAATGACGACATATACGAATAAAAGTGTAGGTATGAAAAATGTGGGGCATATTTCTGACAAACAATTTGGATTTTTTTATTTTTTCTGTAAAACAAAAATTTACGGAAATATGATTGTTTAAAGAGCGCGTGGCAGTGCAATCACAGTCTCTCTTAAGCGCTTTAACCCTTCACCGTTTGAGAAAAAGGTTTTTTTACTATATATTGCAATGAAGGATGTTGTAGCTCTCTTAATTACCTTTACAATGGTTTTTTTATAAATTGTGATAGCATGAAAATTGAAGGAGTTATGGTCAAAAAACTTATCATATGTTTTTCTACTTAGTAACTGAAAATTTCGGACTGTGAATATTTGGAGCAATGTGAAAGTACGCAGTATAATAGAGACCCTCAACTATTGTAATGTGTATATATATACATAATATGAGCTCATATGAATACATACCAACTTTCTTATATGTAATATATAACACATTTGAGTGATTTTTGTATAATTTGTAAATATTTTATCCAATAAATGGCAGTTTTTTACTCTAAATTAAATTATTTTTAAATAATATGTAATCATATATATTTACTGTTTTAATTTAGGGGTGGTTTTAAGGGTAGAAAAGCTTAAGAATATCATAATCATTTCGAGAGTGTGGAATAATATTTAAATCCTTTTCATTTTATCAGAAAAAAATGTTAACAATTTTTTTATTAAGGGGTAGTTTTCAAGGGTTGAAAGGGGGTTAAAAATTTCATAATTATTATAGAAAATATAAAATATTACTAACTCTTATACTTACATCTTTTTATATCATACCAAAGTATTTTTTTTGTGATTTTTTTCAATTTAGGGGTTGTTTGAAAGGGTTGTAAGATGTTCAAGGGGTTGAAAATGATTTTAATATGAGGTAATTGTGTTAGAAAACACTTTAAAATTTCCACCACTTACTATTTAAACATGTTTTCTAGCGATAAAATGGCTCAATGTCGATTTTTCCATTAAGGGGTTGTTTACACCCCTTAAAAATAATAGGCGGAGTTCAGATCATTTTCACTTTTGAAGTTAAGGGTAAGATGAGCCTAATTCCAAAATTTCATGCAAATCGGTTCACAGTAAAAAAATTCGGAGGTAAGACCGTATTTTTCGCTTCAATGACTGCACTATAGCTCGTTCTTCGGAACGATGCGCGCCAATCATATTACACCTTGTTAACATGACTTTACTGTCCAGCCACTACTATATAGCTGTTCTAAATACTCGTAAAGTTCTGACAAAAAACTAAACAGACGAGTTTGAAGTGATTATAAATTTACAGTTTCATAATCAAACTAGTGCCGGTACCATAAGACTCTTACTTGTTTCTTGCAGTTTTACTAGCAAATGAAATGCAATAATAATAAGTAATAATGAGTAACGAAATACTTTGTAGTTTATAATTTATGTCAGGTTAAAATTTTGCTCCGGAGGCTATACATAAATAATTGATAAATTTACATATTTTCTGTTGATTCACTCTGTGACCTTGCTAAACTCTATAGGAAAGCGACAGTCCACCGCATTTGAAAAAAGGGGAACTCGAACTCAAAATTAATTGGGTTTATTTATGGGTGAAAATGGGATAAAATATTTAACAGAAATATCTAAACTTTCTATTCAAAGCGCACTTAACTTTATTAATTCAAAAATCTTTAAATATTACGGCAGTTTTGGCTGATGGAATAGTCTCATGACAGCGAGGGCGACATAATTCAAAAATTTAATTATTAATCTTAAAGTTGGTTATGATACTAGTTGGTTATGAATAATTCTGAGAATTAAGAAATGTGTTATGTCCTCGAGTGCTTTTTATAGGTTTACTTCTAAGATATTCAATGGGTCCAAAAAGGTTCATTATTCACTTTCGGTAATGGGGGGAAAATAGGGAGAAAGAAAGGATAGGTCCCCGGATACTATTTATACACTAATATATGCTATTAGCAGACTATGGAGGGACGTTCCGCTTCATCGATCCCTTCCTTGTTTGCTTCATGGATGTTACGCATTTACTGAAGCTTGTTAATTACCAGTAAAGACGCCTAGCAGTTTAGTTGTCAAAGTTAGAAGTGACAGAGTGATACTGCAGATCTTCACATTCCTTCACTCAAACATCCGATCAAACTAAAACATTATTAGAGATCCTCTTAGCATAAATATAAATAATGTACGTTTCCCCGAGTCATTATGAAGACCTCCAATGGAAGAAAGGATTCTTACCAATTATACGTACTAAGTTTACTGGTGATGGACATTTCCAAACTTAATCATTGTCAGCATTTTACCAACTTTAAAAATAATTTTATCTCCACCCTTATAGACGCGTTATGTGATCATACTCAAATTGAAAGACATCCAAATGTTTTGTTTAATAATTCTAAAAATGTTGTAAGGTTGCAATTGATGAACACAATTAAATGTATATAAGTTAAAAGACAGGATTTTAGGAAATATGATCACATAATACAGTGAAGCAAGCTGTAGGTTAGATATCAATGTTATGTTTTGACGGCAATGCCGCGCTGAGAGTCAGGATGGACGATAGCCAAGTGGGAAGATAGCCAAGTAGTCGATAGCCATTTGACCGTGAGGCAGGCAGACCTTGGCTGTCAGAGCTGTAACGTGATATCGTCATCGTTTGTAGAACGTGATCAGACTCGAGCGTTTTGTGTAGTTTATCAAAATATCATTATATACAGTGGTTCGACTCAAGAGTCATACGTGTACTGTGTAGTCCAAACTTCGCTTGGTACAATAAATCATTCATTCATATTCTGTATCAACCATTAATTCCGTCGGAAAATCAAAGGTCCTAAGCCATCACATTGAGAAATCCCAATCTACAACTCATCAATGATTCCAACGTTGGAGTATAAACAGGAGTATACTTCTGTTCAGAGGTAAGATATACCTTCAGCACGTCTAGAAGTCTTGCGCGTATTTCTGGGTACAGACGAGCCGGATATTCCACTGTACGACTGTACTGCGCGGTTCCGTTAGTGACAGTCCGTTAGCCGACAGGTTTCTGGACACCTGCATCTACCGCTACTGCAACTCCGCCTTCCTGTGTTCTCAGGTCTGGATTTACCTTCCTCAATCCGTATTGTAAGATATTCTTGGGTAAATGACTTTGCGATTGGAAAAGGTATAAGGGCTATCTCACGGAAAAGGCTTTTAAAGTCATATAATAAAGACTAGTTTAATTGATTATTTTTAGGCTTACTGCAACGGTCCAACTCAGTACAGAAAACAATTCTAACGAAATCAAAAGAATAATAAAGTACCTATCAAATGTGGCATAGAAAATACGAAATTAACAAATACTCTAGCGGGATGTATTCATTGGATTAAGAGGAGACTTAAACAATTATCCGTTGCGTTTAAAAATTAAAAGAACAAACACTTCAAGTTTCCAATGAACTTTTATATAAATGTTAAGAAATCGTATTTTTAATATCCAAAATTACTATTGTGTGTAGTATTCTTTTTCAAATAGGTATCCGACATTGATAAGGGTAATACAACTGTATATAAGGGTGCTCAGGGAGACCCCCCGAAAATGTGAAAGGCAAACATTAAAATTTGAATTTTTTAGGGTAGCACACATTTATAAGTTCTTAAAGTACAAAAATTTCCCAGGAGAAGATTCCCGATCCTCTACTTTTAGAGGGTATTTTTAAGCCCCCTAAAACGCCCTGTTTATCAGCCTCCACCCAATATAACATTCTGAACACGCTACTAATCATCTGGGCGACCAATTGTCGTGATTTCAACAATCGGAACCTAGAACTGTCTGGAATATTCCAATACAGGTTGTGATAGGCAAATTGGAAGAGGGATGTTGAGCAGAGTTGTGCAGCTATCGTGAGGAGTAGTGTATCGAGTGACCGTAAGATCTCATATGGGGTCCCAATATATAACAGGTGAGAATTAATGTCTTCTAATCCGATAAGTTACGAGTAATTTTGTAATAATTTTTACGCACGGGGTTTAGAAATATTTAAGATTCTTAATAATTTGTAAGAGTCGCGATTGGCCAATACATCACAGGGAGTGTGAGAGAATAACCAATAAAAAAAGTTTAAAAATATTCTTGTTGCAACAAGTGGGCTTTTCCAATAACTGTATTTACAAACCTGTACCCTAACACAACTGAAGGTGTTTTTCTTATTTCCGTATTTAGTAATTGTGCACTATATGCCATATCGCTTTCCGCCCCTCCTCCCAATTCCTGCATGGGATTTTTTTTAATTACCTTTAAGCTTACCTGTAAAAAAAACCGTAAACTACTTCACCAAAACTTAGACTGTTTGTTAAGTCTGATTCAATACAACGCGCTGCTGTACAAACAGCCCGAACGTAAATATTGTAATTAATGTAAATGTTTGAAATACTTGTATACGCCTCCTTAGTAAACATTTCAGTTTTTACATCTGCCATTGCTGGTCCAAAAACTTTGTGAGAAATAGTCAACTATATTAAAGCAACAGTTGTTACGCCTTCTCGCATCCAGGGTGCGGGCAATATACGTTGATACACACTTAGATACGTCACGTTACGTCGCCCTCACTAAGACACTAAAATATTGTGCATATTGGATGGCTTTTGAATTTCCAGTGGTTCACTGATACTAATAAAGTAAACAAAACAAGCCCGAGGATAGCTCCCTTGGGAATACCACACATCACGGTTCACTTGACACCTTCCAGTTACTTAGAGAGTATGTTGTCACAGTTATATTATGGTGTGAACTTACGGCTTCAGCGATCTTGAGCATTCCTGGGAGTGTGCGGAAGTAGGCGTAGTTTATGTTAATCCAAGAAAACAGGGAGTCGGTGGTGGACTCTGGCTTGCCCTCTGACGGGGTGACGTTGACCACGGTCTCCGGCATGGTGGAACAGTGGAACACTAATGGAACAGTTAGACTCGCGACTGAGCGGAAACGACGGCACACACTGACTGACAGACACTGAGGCTCGGCGGCCGAGGTAGCCTCCGTGGGCTATAGCCAGAATGGAGAGGGAGGAGGGATATGAACATTATTCATCTCTGTGATATTACCGTGTCTCGCACATAGCTCTGATTATTTATTCTCAGAAATACTATTAATAAATACATGTTGGCTTAGGCTATATTAATATAAAATATAGCCCCCTGCTGAAACTGTGAATAAATAATTATCCGCTTAGCAAAATAAAACAACCTTATCATTCCAGCTGCAGATGTTGCGTTGAATGAAGTAAACAATATCCGCTAACTGGACAATTAAAGCAAATTGTAATTTCTGAATATGTTCTAAGTAAATGCTGATATTCTTATCTGCTGCGTTATAAGGGCAGTTTCGTCACAATTTTTTTTTGAGGGGGGCGCAAATGTTTTCTGACTATTAGGCCCAAGAATGTGAATTCTGAATTCTGCCACTACAAGTAATACGTTCAATTTTCCTGCATACAAATCGTAGAAGAGCCAAAAGGGTCAATTCAAATGAATACTTTTAAAGTTTTCTATCCCTCTTTTTGATCCGTACTTATTTAGTTACCAGTGGAACTGGCAATGTACGCGTATGTATGCTAATTGTTGGCTGAAAATTGTAAACTAACTTTATTTTATATACGTTGCAGAATTAAATTTAGAAGTGTTCTTCTAATTGACACAGTATAATTATGATACGGTGTGTGAGTAAGATTTTAACTTGTCCTTATTTTATATTTTAGCAAAATGTTTAACTATGTTCACTCGTGAGTGAGTTAAGCTCCAGTTCACCTTCTCTTAGTGCAGCGTGTGGAGTCTGACGCTGTCACAGACTTGACTCTTGGAATCTGGGAGTCATGTCACGTTCGTCTGAAGAGATAAAGAAAAATGAAGAGAAGGTCAAGATGAACTCGTTACATTTTTTTCGACATTAGAGACAGCTAAGACCACAAGATATTGAGTAATATAGGTGAATAGGCATCTGATGGTACGATGAGAATACTTCTTTCTAAAGCATGATGTGAAACATATCAAATTTCAAATAACACTAATGACAAACCTAATAATGTAATCTATCAGCTGTCTTGCAAACTTTCTCCTAATGACTATATTTGATTAACTACAAACCCCTTACACATAAGGATGATTAACCATCGGTCTTTATCCAACAGGTAAGACGGAAATTGGTTTCACAACATGCATTGGCTCACAACGAAACATTTAGCAACTGCTAGCCTACTTATTAAAAGTTCAAACCTCATTAAAGTTTCAAAACTACAAATATTGTTGAAATTTAATATTAATTTGAACTTTTACTTGAGTAGAACACATTTATTAATAGTTTGTATTATAATATTTAAGGCAATTTGCAGTACATGTTGTATAGTGTACCAAGAAGTATAACATTCACAACAAATGTTGTGATTTAATATTAGTCGGTTTTGAGTTATTTTGATGGAATAATTTAAACGCCCGCCATTTTGAAACAGGTAAAAGGATTTTGTTAATATTTTATTTTCAGGTCTACTAAAGGTTAATACTGTTCTCAAGTGTCATAACTTAATCTTAACTTGTTCAAAAGATATATTTTTTTATAAAAAAAGACTATAACATACGTACATAACATTGGAGACGTAAAACTAAAGGTTTTAGGAAATACCTTCATATGAACTTTTTTGTTCTTTTTATGTGTAGAACAAAATCCCAAAGTATTGGAACACTTTTACTGAACATCCTGTATAAAAAGTGACGTTTGTTAGTCTTATTAAAACTCGAGAACGGCTGGAACGATTAGTTTATTTTTGGTTTTGAAATATTTGTACAAGACCAAGGACGGTTTACAAGGTGAGTAATATTGTAGAAGTTTATTCTGGAAAAAAATATAATATTTACGACACGTAATCCAAACTTAACTGATCCTAAACAGATGTTGATCAGCTGAAGTTCACAAAGGTGGCAAAACGTGTATACATTTAAATTTTAGAGAATATTGAATAATTATACAGTACTCGGATCAGTAGAGTTATGCAAACTGCAAAGACAAAGTTACCGTTTAATTTTTATTTTAAATTGCACCAGTGACGAAAAACCACGTAACACATTGAAAATAATATTTAAACGGTGTTCTAAAATAAACCTTGACAAGCAAAGCTGTGTTTCCTTTGCACACAAAGTTATTGAATTTGATTGTCTTCCTTAATAATGTTACTATAGTTAAAGGAAAAGCAAAAGGGACGGTACACTCCCGTAAGTTAGAATTTGTTCGTATATATTTTCTTGATCAAACAAGTGAAACTCAACTATGACACTTGAAATAATTTAGATCTAAACTTAACCTAAATATACAATTAAAAAGTTGACTTTTTGACCAAATGAGGCTTTTGAGACTTATATGTATATATTTATTCATACAACAAAACCTAAAATAGGACTAGTCAAAATTGTATTTACGTTTTGAATCTATCATCCACGGATACTGAAATAATATGTCTACTTATGCTAAAATAACATTATAAGGAACCTGCATATTAGATCTTAAATGCTTCCCCTAAGAAAACTATGATCTTCGATTTTTAAAATTCCGTGTTGTGTCTTAATCAGAGGAGTGCAACATCAGATCTGAATGCTTTTGTTAGATTACAATCAGTATTGATTAATTTTAAAAGAACAAACAATATGAATATTTACAAAAATCTAGAAAGGAAATATTACATATTTACAATCCACATTCTGCCTTAAAGAAATGCCCTGTGTAATCTATTAAATTCGCTTTTGATGTTTTTATAATGTGCAAACCTTAATCCATACTAACACTTCAAACCTATTACTTTGTCACCCACGTATTATGTTGAGCAATACCGGGCTCTTTGACACCGCAACAACGATATGTCAAACTGTTCTTGTTACTACACTAGTGCTCTAAATCTTAATAATCCGTAATATTTCAAACCTATTACTTTGCCATCCACGTATTATGTTGAGCAATACCGGGCTCTTTGACACCGCAACAACGATATGTCAAACTGTTCTTGTTACTACACTAGTGCTCTAAATCTTAATAATCCGTAATATTTCAAACCTATTACTTTGCCATCCACGTATTCTGTTGAGCAATACCGGGCTCTTTGACACCGCAACAACGAGATATCAAACTGTTCTTGTTACTACACTAGTGCTCTAAATCTTAATAATCCATAATATTTCAAACCTATTACTTTGCCATCCACGTATTCTGGTGAACAATACCGGACTCTTTGACACCGCATCAACGAGATATCAAGCTTTTCTTGTTGCTGCACTAGTGCTCTCAATCTTAATAATCCATAATATTTCGAAGCTATTACTTTGCCATCCACGTATTCTGTTGAGCAATACCGGGCTCTTTGACACCGCAACAACGATATGTCAAACTGTTCTTGTTACTGCACTAGTGCACTAAATCTTAATAATCCATAATATTTGAAACCTATTACTTTGTCATCCACGTGTTCTGTTGGACAATTCTACGAATGGATGGCACATGGGTGGAAGAGTACTTGCCGCCCTCGTGTTCCTGAAGTAAATCTTGCACAAATTCAAACTGCTTTCCAGGCTCCTTCAAAATTAACTCGTCGTGCCAGTCGGGCGTTACAAGTGCTCACAACAATTTGACGTATTTTGAGATGTCGGTTGGTTATGGAGCCGTACAATTTACAACTGTTACAAGCTCTGCGTCATGATGACAAACGCGGAACGCTATTGTGTGGGGAGATGTATGGATTTTGTAACGAGATTCTTGATGCTATTGACAATTGATAATACTTTCGCACAACGCGTCGCGTTCTGTGATGAAGTGACTTTCCATGTTAGTGGTCAGGTAAACAAACACAGTGTACGAATTTGGGTCCTACAGAACCCACTTGCAGCCATGGAACATGTACGAAGTTTTCTCAAAGTCAACGTCACGTCACGTCATTTTAGTTTCGCAATTGTCCGTGACATAATATATCTGGAATATGTAATGGGTATGATATATCCATTTAGTTCCATAAGCTTATACTATATTTATATGTATTAAATTATAAAATCCCCAGGTAAAATAATTTTCACTGATTCTTCATCGAAAAATATACATAGCTATCTAAGGTGTAGGTTATCTGGTAATACGTATACTACTAATTGAGCATGTTTATCTTCTAGATAGTCCAAGTTAAATTTATGTAAAACAAACAAACATGCTACCAATATCTACACTATTTGTAATATTCTACAAATGAAGATAGCTTTTACCAAATGATTTAACAGATTTAATTTTGTCCATATTTATTCATGTGCTTCAGTAATGAATCGAACATAATTTTTAAACTTTAATGTCATGTGAGCCATCTGAGAGGAGTGATACATGGCTTGGACCGCCACATTTTTTTGATAAATTACAGCGAATCTGCCCTCCTTCAGCATTATGCCTCAAGCTGTTCCTAGTTCGTTCCTGAGGAAGTTGATCACTGCCACCACTGATTGTTCGGCGTATAGACCTTCACGGCCTCATATCAACCAGGACTCTTTTATCTTTGGGAGAAAGTTCTACACCAAAAGCACTCAGTATGTTTACCACAGTATTTTTTCTCAAATTCAACGTCTTGGCAATACTATAATTGAGGATTTTGACTCTTATTTGTCAAACACTGCAATCAAGCTGAAAGCTATAGAACTACGTGACTAAACTTTATACTTACATAACTACTTTTGTGCCGAATGGTGTCCTCATCTCATGTACTCAAAGAAAGAATCATATTGGAGAGTGACGAGACTGTTTACAAGTCTGTTTTGAAATACATATTGGGTTTATATGTGGTATCTGGAAGTTCCAATACAAAATGGTGTCATTTTGACATAACTTGCCCACTCTTTAAAAGGGGTTCCATCCAAGACTTACTATTTATATACATGTTGTCAAATGGAAATTTGGAACAACGCGATCATCTTTTTCAACAATAAATCGACAATAAATTTCAAAATTTCTTTTGTCACAAGATCTGCGGCTCTCTTTACAAAAATATTGTTATCCAATTCGAATGCAGCTAACAGTACAGTGACAAAGAAGAAGAAAGTAAACTTATATGCCTGACCTCTTTTATTTCTCTAGAGTGCCTATAATTTTTCTTTTGAGCTGCTAATATTTATGTTTTCTGTAATTCGGATTACAAAGTCTTAATGAAAATCAAAGATCCTAAGAAACTATTGTCTTAAATAGTGCCTTTAAAAGCTGTATCAGGCCCTTGAAATATGAAGAGTGTGACTACGTTCTAGTGTTACGTTTGCTCTGAAAATATTTATTACATTTAATTGATGCTGTGATTGATATACTACTTAATACACTACTGATACATTACTTAAATACTATATACTGTTCATTTTTATTATTTTTTCTAAAAATGTATTAATAGAATAAACTGTACTTTATACTGTAAGTTTGACCAGCTAGAAAGAATTGAAATGGAAATGTTGTATTTGTCATGGCATTTATGTAAAAAGTTTTATTTCTAGTAATTTTGTATAGTTATTTTAATTAAGGAGTGAGGGAATGTTTAACTAAGTTGATTTAGGTTTGGTATAAGCCGTTGGCAACTATGATTTTAGGGTAGAGAATAACTTTTACATTCTTATATTTTGGTATTCTGTTGCACTTGCGGTAGAGTAAGAAGAAGAACAAGACCAGCAGGCATGTAAGGGAACGAGCTCCTCCCGTTTGTTTTTCAATGGGGTGATCGTGACAGGCGGAGAGAAAGAGTGGGGGCAGAGCCGAGCAGTACCGATAATCCCGAACATTCCTGACAAACCCTGTACATGCGGCTGATAGCGACCTCAGTTCGGAACGGTTCTGATTTCTATTATCTTACGAATTAATGAGTCGTTTTATATCCGAATTAATGAGTTGTTTTATATCCGAACCATATCTGCAAAACATAGAAATTATATCGAATTAATTATATTAATATTGAACTTTCTTTATAACTCCTCAAAGATACTTTACAAAATGTGAGATGGTGCACAACGAATAAAATGTCATAATCTAGAATAGAATAGAAAAATTATTTATTTTCTTGAAAATATGTACAATAGTAAAATTATATAAAACATCATTTATACCTTAAGCACAAACACAAACATTGCTCCTTAGTTGTAGACACAATTGACATGAGAATAAAAATAAAACAATGTTACTTTTTATTAAAGAAATATGAACATGTCTTTTTTTATTTTAATACAGCTAGGGGTTACATCAATAAACAAAATTCAAGAAAACAAAATAGGACCTCAAAAAGGCAAGGAACTGCCTGTGTAGAGGCTCCAACTTTCTTAGAAAAAACAAAAGAAAACAACACTCAAGCAAATGAAATTAACAAATAAATTCAAATACGATAAATCTACCCATTTAAACTAAGCTTTAATAAAACAAATTTGAATAAAAAACACATTATATAATTTTCAACAGTCAGTCTAAAAGCTAATTCAGTATACATAAAATGCCATAAATATAAATTATAACCATATCCAGTTATCTTTTTGTGATATTGGAATATATTCAAATTAATAGGACAAAAGCAACATTTTATAATGTGGAGTCCTTAATTTGTAGTAAATAAATTAATTATTACTTAACCAAAAACATAATTATAGAAATATGACAAAATCAATGACAACTACCTGACTTAAATACCTAACATAGCACGTGACATAATTAATAAATACAAAATTATCCTAATTATATTATATTACTGTACAGATTTATGATACAATTATACAAATTTATACAATTTATTGAAGTCTGCCATTGTCACTCAGAAGGCTTAAGTCCAGGCATAATCTGTCTGTTTGTTGGATATATAGAGAATGAGAAATAAGCTATAGACTTGAAATTGTGCATGCAACTTCGACCAAGCCTGATAAGTGTCATTTTGTGTCGTCTGGCGTACGCGATTATAATGCTGATCTGATCTATAGTACATGGAAATTATCGAATAATTTCTAACTAATAGTAATGTAACCTACAAATTATATTTATTTGATTAAGGCAGTTGGAAAATGCAATGAACCAAATATAATGTTACGAAACAATTTTATTGGTTTACATTTTAATACGAAAGATGCAATTAAAAAACTCAACATAATTGTTGATTTTGTGTTTGGAGACCCTGAAGATAAATTCTTTAACTACTATGCTAAGTAGGGCTCTTTTTAATCCTCCTGGATGTTTAATCCACCCTCGAATGTTTTATAGCTACGCCACTGAATGTAACGAAGTTACTTCGTTACATTAGACTTCCTTACGTCTTTTTTGGTATTTCGATACTCCGTTGTATTGGTTTATTTGTATGTAGACAAGAGTAATTGCCTGCCATTAATTACGTTGTAAAATAAATTTATTGCGCTGCATCCTGCAGCATCCAGCTTTGAAAAATGTAATATATATATTACATTTATACATATACATACATATACATATTACACCACCAGGGCTCTATTAAATTCAGAGGAGTACAGAGCGAGAACGCGCGGACCTGCTTATTCCACTATTCTAATTACGCGGGCTATCTCTCTAGTTGGCAGGAGGGGCCCCTCCATCCCTACTTTTTCTCTCCGCCTGTCACGATCACCCCATTGAAAACAAACGGGAGGAGCTCGTATGTAAGGGAAGGGAGGGAAGGGAATCGATCAGGTTAACGTGTCGTCGTGTGACGTTTGAGTCTACATTCTTTGGAAAGCTTTAACATTCATTACTTTTTGTGTTTCATATTTGATTCTAACGTTGTTATGTGTTTTGAGTCTTCTGGATCTGCGGGATAAACTTTGGTAAGTTTTAATATTTCGTTAAAACTATTTACATTATTTTTAAAAACCTAACCTAGCAACGTAGACCATGTGGTTGGTAGTTGCACAACATGAGACAAATTAATATGTTTTAAATCGATATAATATTGTGTAGAATCTCGGTGAAAATGAGTAATAATCTGTCGAGCCTCAAGCAAAGCTTATCAATTGAAAATTATAATATCACACAGTAGTGTCTTAGTGTTCATTTCAAAACATCTGTGACTAGGTAGCTAACCAATAACTGGATAACATTTTACTTTACCCATGGCACATAGAACTATCTAAAACCAGCTTAAACAATTTCTGGTAATTATTTACTCTAACCACTTCACACTATTCGGTAAAATAATCAAATAAAGGTATAGGATAGACATAGAGAGTATTATAAGCGGACCCAGTTTTTTGCTGAGTTTTTCTATAAAAAAAATATGTAATTATTATACCAATCGATGTATTCAACCATGTATTGAACAATTTGAAGGCCAGAGTACTACAATAAGCAGACCAGGTTTTATATCACTTATTACAATTATTGATACTTTATTTATCGAATAAAAGAACTATTAATCACAGGTCACTAGCCCATAAGGACAGGCAGAATAAGGCTTGAAAGGGGATTGGCTATTATTTTGGAATAGTACTGGTTGCTGTATAATAAGTGTCCAACATTGGAGTGATAGATAATATCGAATCATTGATACGAGTAAAGTATCCTCGATATAACTACTTAAACTAAATAGCATAATGTTATAGGCATTTCAAATTAAATATAAAAAGGGAAGTTATAAGATTAAAGGCCTAAGTGGCAAATCACGAATTTGACGTTATCAACGTATTCTGCTCATCCTCCTGAACAAAAAATATATATGGTTTTAGGGGGTCCAAATGCCAAATTATTTTAGAGTGTAAGCTATATACCCAAATAGTTAAGTTCTTAATATTTTAATGTTCTGTTTGTGTGCTGTGTCTGGATATCAGTAAATATTATCTGCGGGTGGGACTGATAGCGTATCTGTTATCTGAGCGCTCTGGGGCAGAAGTACAGTACAGAGATAACGTGTACTGTAGGTTGGACCGAGTGAGTGCGTGACAATATGAGATTATTTAGTTTCTGTACATTCTGTGGAACACACTAATGGTAAGTGTTCTCTATTAATGTCCATTTATATACGTATTCATATTAAGGGTATTCATGGTTTAAGTTTTTTACACGGTAAATAATTGCCTTTCCATTACAATTCAGTTTATATTTCTGATCAGCCCCTCTACAATTTGGTATTTTACTGATAGGTACTATCTCGAGGGATGTTTTTCTTTCGTTGACATCAGCGCGGGGCAGCACCGATGACCGCGCTGATGGCCGGAGGCATTCGTCTCAACTTGACAACAACTAATTAATTTGTAGCTCGAAATTTAAGAAAAACATTGTTCATTTGGATCAAAATTCTGCTCATTTCAGTATTATTTTTCATTTACGTTTGCAAAGAGGTGCCGCATCCGATGACGTCATCACGAGGTTGAATCATGGTCACAAAAGGTCACGTGATGCCCGATGTGGATGTAGAACATGGAAATATTGCTCCACGCTTGAAAAGTTGTTCCATTTTTTTATGTTCTAGAACTTCGTTATTTCTCATTTCCACCCCGTCAAACCTTATATTGTTTTGTTCTGTAGGACGATTCCAATAAGTTAATAACGCGAAACTCGTATTTTGCCGCTCCGGCCGTTAATGTGACCAAGTAATAAATTTATGATGAATCAAATACAATGTAGGCTATATGTATATATAAATATAAGAAACAAAACAGTATAAAATTTATTTACTTTTTACTTTTTTGAGGATATACTATGATTCTATTGTGGTGGTGGCCTCTTGTTATACTGCAGCCTTACTATTTTGAATGATAATTGTGTCTGACACAAATAAAACATGTAGGGACATAACCATTAAATACTTGCTGCCATTACAGATGGGCAGTATTGGTGTTACTAACAGGTAATTCAATGGTAAAAATAAAAAGAATAAAAATAATAGCTAACTTACAGAATATGTAATGAAGAGGAGGATATAGAGGACAGGCCACCACATTTTTTACACAAAGAAAAGAAATGTAAAACTCTGTGTCCAATTAAAAAGACACAATATCCGAACTTCTCATTCAAACACAATAACTTGGTAGAGTACTCACTACACATTTTGTCCGTGGGTAAAACTAATTTACATGTAGAAGGTGACTCCATTTTTGTAATGAAACTCCACAAAACTCGTATGAAAGTAGGCTAATGACGATGACAAAACACAAAGAATAACTTCTTTATTTTGAAATAATCTACATAGTAAAATCTGACCAATCACGAAATGGGAATAATAATTTAATAATGAGTAAAAATAATTTAAAGTGATTTGCAACCACTCTTAGATTAATTTGCTGTTTCGTAACTACTCTTAGATTAATTTGCTGTTTTGCAACCACTCTTACATTAATTTACTGTCGTGCCAGGTGGTGAGATGTCTATAATCAGTTCTGCGAAGAGGAGCAGCCTCTCCAATGGCAGTAGTCGTGAGAAGTCTCGGCGTTCTGTAAGGTTCCACCTCAACTACAACCTCCAGTCGGTGCTGGCCGACTTCGAGAGTCAGAAGGAGCAGCTACGTTACAAGGAATTGGTGTGTAATATCAGAGACGCGGGCCTGGAAATTCGGGTAAGTCCATTTCTCTTACAATAAGTCATCCAACATATTATAGTTTCTTGGACTTGTTTGTAGAATTTATTTAGTATTTAGTTGATTAGTAGTAGAATTGTGAGAAGACACTACTCTGAAATGTCCTTTTTTGTATTGGATGTTTTATGAAAGATTATTGTCTGAAATTGAATATGGGGAAAATAGGTACAAAAAAATTGTTCTGTTAAATTCATAACTCCCCACATCATGCATATGAAATGCAGAAAGAGTTAAACAAATCAAGAAATTTTATTTGTTCTATATGAAAGTTAAAGATCTGTAGCCCTACTTTGATTTGGTTGGTGTATTTCTCTTCAATAGATGTTGATTTTTTACCAGCTATTCAAATTTGGACCATTTTGGGTCGGTTGCCTAGAATGCAAGCTAGTCTGAGTTGGACCCTTGTGGACTGAATTTACTCTCCTCCTGAAGTGAGTATTTGTATGATTTCAAGTATTTTACGTCAAGTATTTTTTACTGACTAATACTACTCCTACTGTACAGAGACACTGAACAATATAGGCTAATAATTGTTTTATTTAATTTTTAATATGAAGAGTTATTGGAAAGTCTTACAGCATATAATGTAGTATATGTCTTCATGCTACAAAAAACCGTATAAAAATAGAATTTTCCAGTTTTAACTTGGAACATTGTATTTAATAACTAAAACAGTTTTTTGTGGTTACTATTCAACAAAATTACAAAATGAAGAAAATTATTTCAGATTACAGTGATTTTTATAATTACATTTTACAAGAGTAGCTTTAAAAATAAATTATTTTAAGTTATTCAACTCCCACAGGAACACAGTGAACCACTGATCTGTCATTCAATCGTAACTACCTAGTTACAATAAATACTTAAATATTTATTTTCCTTACGTTTTACTGTTCTATAATATTTATTTTCCTTAGGTTTTACTGTTCTATAATATTGTAGTATGCTGTGAAAAGTTCAGCAGTTGTCAGGCCTTCTGATACTCAAGTAGATTACAATCAGTTGTGCAAGTTTAAGGTTACATTAATTATTTTGAATTTAAAAAGAACTTATTGCCTAAGAAACAATTTTTATAAAAACATATTTGCTATTTTTACACATATAAAAATAATATATAACCCATTGATGTCTTGCAAATAGTACATATGGCACTTGTAGGCTGAACAGTAGAAACGTGTAATTAATATATTTGTTAGCAAGATATTTCTAAGATAATAAAATAGATTGTAAAATATTCATTGGTATTGAATATATTCATAATAAAAAATAATGTAATACTTAATATATATATATATATATATATATATTTACAAAATTATTTGAAAACATTAGTTTGGTTTTATTATGTTAGCCAAAATTAAACATTTAGAGTCTAAAAGGAGCTTTAATCAGCTTTAATTTGCAATGTTGTTTGTACGACACAGTCACTGTTTAAACATTTGAAATAGATGATGAATCAGTTTGAGGACATATTTTGAGTTGCTCTGTGATGACTATTTAGAGATAACACTGTCAGTGTTGTATCAACAATTGCCACCCCCATATGAGATTAAAGTGAATAGTCCATAGAATGAAATCTGACTCATATGGACTTAAAGAATTGTAGGAAAATAGCAAACAATACTACAACATCACAAATATATAAATATAAAAAAAAGAAAAAATTAGGTAAAATATATTTAAACTGAAATTACCCAAACAGAGCATAATTGACAAAAAGAATAATTGATAAAAGGAATAACAGATGAATAACAATGTAACTATCCATGACAAATGACTCCTAAGTTTACATATCGTTGAACACCGTAAGTCTGGGAGAAACATAGAAAAGAACCGTAAACACCTCATAAAGTAATACAAAAATCCTTCTGGTTATACATACTAAAACAGTGTGTTACTTATTGTTTAACCTTACTATTGTGAAAAATAAAAATGTCAAATTTACTTTTATTGATTTATATAAAAGCATTAAATTATTATGTTCATAACTTACATTGTCATTAAATAATTTAATAGAGATATTTTTCTGGTAATCTTGACAATGTGCTTCCATTTCATCACAAGTTTTAGCGTCCATTACAATGTTCTTTTTATACCCTGTTTTCTCTGATACACTGAGGTGTATTTTTTTATTGTACTGTGGATCTACTGACAAATTGTTTGTAAGAGGATTAATCACAAATGAATTTCAGATATAGTTTGGATAAACAGTATTATTATCATGATAGTAATTATTGGCTTAGCAAAAAAAGTAGTAATCAAAAGACATTTTATTGTCGGTCAGAAGGTTGCATCGGCAACCACAGGAATTTTACTGAATACATTTATATCCCCCCCCTTTCCCTTTTGAAAAATCTGAAAAAATCTTTATTATTGTATGGTACATAGCTTTTTCCCAAAAGCTTGAAAATGTACAAAAATCAGTTTGCAATTTTAGGGGTAACGTAACAACCACGATGCCCAAAGAGTAAAATTTAAATTATACAGATTCGTATTCTATTTCACTATATTAGCCAAAATATTTAATAAAATTATGAAAAAATAAAATTGATTTCGGGCGGGTAACTGACGTGGAAGTGTAAAAATAAAAGATTTGTAGTTTTCAAAGAAATATTTGGCCATTTTCATTTTTAATATATTAGAGGAAAAATATATTAAAAACAATGTATGACTATATATAGTTGATTTAACTGATTCTAGATACATATCAATACGTACAGGGGCCAGTAAACACCTCTGATATCAAGCTTAAATTGACAATGTAATCATAAACCTTTCTCAAAATATTAGGCATTTTTTTTGACAATATTTTCCACAATAATTTAAGAATATATGCACTTTTGGATGTACAAAATGTATGTACTGCCGATGCTATAGAATGTTGCATTTTCAGGATGACGATCTTCTTCAAATCCTCACTGAAGCCAGGGGTTGTATCAACATCTTGGAACAGTCTCACTACCTTCTTGTCCAGGTCTTACTGGTAAGAGATCAAAGTTAAACATCAATATTTTGTATGCTGTTTATTGTGTTAGAGTTGTTTGAGTGTTTGTAGTTAGAGTGGTGTCACAAGACTAGAAATTTCTACGTTGCAATTAAAAATGTGCAGCGTTAGTTTTTTTGACAAAAGAGTTCAAACACTTCTCATTATACCAGAATGTATTGAGCCAAGTGCGGGTTATGTAGAAAGATCGTTAGTATTTTGAACTAATACATCATGTGCATGACAATAAATAGCCTACAATTCTAAATTGTTACCATAACTCGTTATGTTTTACTTAGTGAACAGTGTGCCGCACCCTAACTCAAAAATTTCCAATTGGTTACTATTTATTATAAATAATTTTTCCAGGTTGTTTAACTCCTCCCACGTGTACAGCAGCAAATGTTCTAACCAAAGTTTTTGTTGTCTGTAGTGAACTTTTGTTTGTTAAACTGATGGTAGAATGCATTAAACACCATCAGACATCATCTACGGTCCATTAATGTTTATTGTTATTGATCTGAAACCGATTGTCATAGTAACCACACAATTATACTGGTGTGCTTTGAACTGTTTCCTAGTGGGACGACTGACTGCAAATATTCAGAACTGTTCCTGCACTGTGTTGTGTGTTGTATGTTATGTCTGTACATTAACAGCTGTAGGATGACTTATTTAACACTATTAAAGAAGTTTGTTTCATTCTAGAAAATTCCATATTTTTTTGTCATAAATTCAGATTTTTTCTTTCTATAATAACTTCACGAATCTGGATTCAAATACAGTAAGCAACCCTTAAATCAACTACCTATCAAACTGAAGCGTGGTCCTACAAGGAAAAAAAGGGTTTAAAACAAAAATTATGTTTATATACAGTAGAGTCCCGTTAATCCGACCTAATTGGGACCGAGCCCTATTCGGATTATGTGATTGTTCAGATTAGCCAGAATTACAGAAAAATACGGTTTTAAACTTGAGAATGGGTCTATTTTGTTATAGAATTATCAACATTGTTTATTAAAACATGTTTTCTGACTGTTGCATTGTATTTCTTGACAAATAAAAGTGTTTGCGAATACTAAGCACATTTACCGTATTTAGTGTGAGAGTTCTATTGTTAAGCAATGTGAGCATACTGGATATTGTACGGGTCCACGCGTTCAATAGTTGTACGAAACTACGCGTCATCCAATAGACTCTCTTCAATGCGACAGAAGACAATAACTGAATTTATGTATTTTAACAATTAATATTGTACTCAATAATAATATCAGTACTGTACGTCCAATTTTCGTTTGATTTCACTTCTTAATACAGTAATTTAACTCATACTTAACCTATAAGTTTCAATTTGATACTGTATTTGACTTCATTATTTATGTACTGTACCGTACACAATTTGTCTTAATAAAATACTGTACAGTATGTCTATTTAATTAAAGTTTCCTTTGTTTATGTACGAAATGATGCACCCATTTTCATTTTTTATGTAATTAGTTCCTATATCTGTTCATTATCGTTATAAATAATTCCTCCTGGACCTGTTCGGATTAACCGACGTTCGGATTACACGTGTTCGGATTAGCGGGACTCCACTGTAATTCCTAAACCATAAAATATCACAAGTTATGTTAATTATAACCATTAACGTTTATTTCTAGTCACGACCACTTGTGTACCTTTTTTCTGCTCAAAGGTTAATTAATTGTACAAAATCAGTAAACTACATTTACAAAAAGGTTCAAAATGATCTGTAAGTAATATCATTCGTAATTGTTCTGCCTAAAACATACCTCAGATCAGAATTAAGACAGTAGAAACATCAATTTGCAGTGACTCGTTCATTCATTGATATTCCACTTTGTACACCTAAAATTAGATGTAAATAACTTCTTAGAATGGCAAGTCGACGGGTGATTACTGTAGAATTTAAACAAAAAAACGTATGTTTATGCTAATAGCAGGCTAGGGGGAATTAAAGAAATTAATACATAAAGCTCTAAAGATAAATTAGGAGATGAATTTAGGTAAATGAGTCTAATTATATATTAAAATAAAAATCATTAAAGATGATAACCGCCTCGTATTTTTCATCTGTGATGGTTACAAACTAGTATGGAGATTTGTGAATGTACTGTTCTAATGTTATTGTATTTCAGATGGTGAAGTGGGCACATCGCAGTGCAGATATAGCGAAAGCCTATCACGAGTTTGTGCTGGACCTGTGTTCGGCTCACAACTATCACACCAAGTTTGTAAAAACTAGCAGGGAGATTTGTGAATGTACTGTTCTAATGTTATTGTATTTCAGATGGTGAAGTGGGCACATCGCAGTGCAGAGATAGCGAAAGCCTATCACGAGTTTGTGCTGGACCTGTGTTCGGCTCACAACTATCACACCAAGTTTGTAAAAACTAGCAGGGAGATTTGTGAATATACTATTCTAATGTTATTGTATTTCAGATGGTGAAGTGGGCACATCGCAGTGCAGAGATAGCGAAAGCCTATCACGAGTTTGTGCTGGACCTGTGTTCGGCTCACAACTATCACACCAAGTTTGCCATAGAACAGCTTGTGTCCAACTTCAAGCCTGGTGAGTGTTATGAGACAAAACTACTACCTCATAATATACAAAGTGCTGGTGTTAGAATGATTACCAAGAGGTGGGTTTCGAAGACTTGGAAATTATTTGGAGTGTGTGGATTCAGGAGCTAGTGAGCTCTTTGTGGAACGTCTATCATTATGTTAAGTGTCATTTAATTCTCTCTGATAATGTTAATAAAATGTTTGTTGGTTAAAGCCTATAGCTCACATAAGTGGTCCAAACTGGTAAGTGTATAACTCCATATTAGCCTGAATTATTGTGCTGACCAAGCCCTCCCTCAGCCACCTTTCCCTCCTATGAAATGGAGGACACAATGATGATATTGATTCAATTAACAATAATTGTTTTCATATTTAAAACCTGATCATGTTAATCGGAACAGTGCCAGTACGAGAGACTTTTTCTGTGCAGTGATCACGGAACTTTATCTTCTGCAGTTGAGCAGTGAACGGGTATCCTGGACCACAACAGCTAACTCCTGATGACTCCTTCGAATTGGGGAGAGGATTTACCTTATTTGTAAAAAAAAATATTACTAACAGACAGCAGTACAAATATAATTTGTTTCTATGAGTTCATAATTAAGACTAACAGAGCTATTAACGTACATAATCAAGTATAAAAATAGTGTGTTAGTTGACCCAGTATGTTGGGTCCTTGGCTTATAATAGACCTCACATTCATGCAAAGATTGTTGAGATAAATTTTGTATGTTGATAGCAAGTGTTAAATGTGTTAAGAGTTCTGTGCAACAATTTGTTGATTGCACTGCCGTACTAAAAATCTTTTCTTTGGTGTTGTAATTTATTTGAATCTTATTTAAAAAATATAATTTTGATAAATTAGACTTGAATAATGGGTTTTGTAGTCAGAGTTTACTCAACATAGCATGTTTAATACTTTTCTGTAATATACTTGTAATCACAGTTTTCTTGCTAGATGGCGTGCAGCCAGAAAGTTGCTACAGTATCGTCATGGTATTAACTAACAAATGAGTTCAGAACATTTTTATATATAAAAAATATTTGTTAACCCTTTTAGTGCTACAGCATCTACGTCTCAGATGCTGCGTTTATGTCTATAAGTGCTAGCGTCTACGTTGTAGACGCAGCGTCTTTTTATACATATTGATTCTGTTTATGCAATTTACTGGCTGCAAACGATGACAGTTTATCCAAAAGCCAGTAACAAAATTTGTATATTTGATTGCCGACGACCAGCTGTTTATACGTCTTTGACGTGAAATAAAAAGGTCAGTTCAGATGTTTACGTTGCGAGCAAACTGACGCTGTGCTTTGTTTACTCTGTTTTATCTTATTTTATCTATTAAATTGTGTTATAATTGTGAAATACTACTTCATTAGTATTCCAAATCATTGCATTACTTCATTTTTAATTTATGTTTCCGTGTGTATTATATTTTACTAAGTTACAAACTATGTCTAATAAGAACACCAAATTACTTCACCTTTTTTTATAATTTTATTACTAAATAAAACAATTATTTAGGTAAAAAAAGTGTTAACTGTGCTTGAATTTCTTTTTTTTATAAATAATAATAAAGTTAGTAAAGTATTATGCTAATAATTGTAAGTTTATTACTTTTTCTCTTGAGCGTTTCAAACATTACTTGGAGGGCAAAATATGGTGCGGACAACATATTTTATTTTTCATCCACACTTCTTATTTGTTGTGTAAAAATAAAATAGAATATATGGAATTTGTTCAGTTTTAGTTGCTCTTTCCGTTGGTAGCATTAGAAAAATAATATAAAATTGTTTACATACTAAAATTGTATGCCAAAGTGAAAAACAAAATAAAATATAAAAAACATTTACAATTTAAATTTTTGTTTATAACAATCCAAATATGTACAAATGTATTTTTTTGTATTTATTTCTGTTTATTGGTTATTTATCTTCAATACAAGAAAAAAGTTACAAGATATAACCTCAAATAAGGAAATAGTAAGGAATTTACAAAAACTCTGCATTTATGCACTAAAATGCTTAGCACTCTTAGGTATGGCAATGCGCCAGAGCCCTTAGCACTAAAAGGGTTAAAGTAATTAGCCAAATATCTATAGTTATCTGCACGTTCAATGGGTTTGAAGAGGTCAATGAAAAGCTCATTAAAAAATAATCAAAGGTTTATTATTACAGATCTTTTTGTTAAAGTCACCATTCTGTTTATGTTTTAATGAATGTGGCTCGGAATTTAAAGAATAGGGCATGCGAGAAGAATTTATTGGACACTGTACATTCGAGAAACTGTACATCAACTGCAACTAATGCAGTTTGGCCTGTCTTACTGAGGTTGTGTACTGTGTACTGCAGTGTCACACAAGTATAGCTCTTGTTGTCCTGATACTGTCTCTGCTCTCACCTTGCACCAATGTGTGTCAAACTATTGTTATTATTGATTGGTTGATTGTTTACAGTGGGAGAACACAAAGAATGGGAGAAAGGGCAACCCTGCGAAGAGGAAGAGGTCTGCTACCAGAGGGTACATGCAGTTATCAAAGGCCTTCTACAAGTAATACCAATGTAAGTCGATTTTCTTATTTTGTTAGTCGATTAGTTTTGCCTTCAAAGGAGAATTGAGGGTTAATGTAGGTAGAAGTAAATACGTTTTGTCACGGCTGAGATTTTTATTTATTCTTCTTCTTTAAATGTACTCAATATCTTAAAAACCATTCAACAAGATTAAAAAAAATTGTTTATTACAAAAAGATTAGGAAATGTTTTAAGTAATTTATTTTTTCTCTAGCTCCATAAATCATAGAGTTGTGAATTTATCGAACTTAGTCACTATATTAAGATCAATTATTGTACAAAGTTTCAATTCATGCTTTTTTGGAATGGTTATTGTTTTCACAAGCCGAGTTATGTAACTTAGATTGAACCAGAAATAATTTTGGCCTCTGGGAGGCAAGTTCAGTGAAGTTATGCAGGCATTTTTTGTAAATGCTGCAGAAAGTATAATTGTAATAAACGAAATTTGTATACACAATATGTAATATAGGAATCTTCCTAAAAAATTAAATAGATTGTAAGATAAAAACTAAAAATATATCTTCCAAATCCTTTGGTTTAACCCCCCAAGAAGATTCTGTCTTCTCATAGAAGCACACAAGTCTGACTACACACTGTGATTGGTGGAAAATGTCAATTTCGAGGCTAAGGTAGCCAACCTGAACTCAGGCTGAATTTGCTCACTCTTCTCAGCATAATGGTGATGATGTGTTGCATGTTGTTACAGGAGTATAGAAATGCTTGTATTCAGTGTCACGTCAAACTTTCCGTACACACGCAGCAAGAACAGCTCGGACAATGTGGCTTACATCAGCAACGTGCTCAGGATACTGGACTACAAACCTGAACTCAGGCTGAATTTGCTCACTCTAATCAGCATAATGGTGATGATGTGTTGCATGTTGTTACAGGAGTATAGAAATGCTTGTATTCAGTGTCACGTCAAACTTTCCGTACACACGCAGCAAGAACAGCTCGGACAATGTGGCTTACATCAGCAACGTGCTCAGGATACTGGACTACAAACCTGAACTCAGGCTGAATTTGCTCACTCTAATCAGCATAATGGTGATGATGTGTTGCATGTTGTTACAGGAGTATAGAAATGCTTGTATTCAGTGTCACGTCAAACTTTCCGTACACACGCAGCAAGAACAGCTCGGACAATGTGGCTTACATCAGCAACGTGCTCAGGATACTGGACTACAAACCTGAACTCAGGCTGAATTTGCTCACTCTTCTCAGCATAATGGTGATGATGTGTTGCATGTTGTTACAGGAGTATAGAAATGCTTGTATTCAGTGTCACGTCAAACTTTCCGTACACACGCAGCAAGAACAGCTCGGACAATGTGGCTTACATCAGCAACGTGCTCAGGATACTGGACTACAAACCTGAACTCAGGCTGAATTTGCTCACTCTAATCAGCATAATGGTGATGATGTGTTGCATGTTGTTACAGGAGTATAGAAATGCTTGTATTCAGTGTCACGTCAAACTTTCCGTACACTCGCAGCAAGAACAGCTCGGACAATGTGGCTTACATCAGCAACGTGCTCAGGATACTGGACTACAAACCTGAACTCAGGCTGAATTTGCTCACTCTAATCAGCATAATGGTGATGATGTGTTGCATGTTGTTACAGGAGTATAGAAATGCTTGTATTCAGTGTCACGTCAAACTTTCCGTACACTCGCAGCAAGAACAGCTCGGACAATGTGGCTTACATCAGCAACGTGCTCAGGATACTGGACTACAAACCTGAACTCAGGCTGAATTTGCTCACTCTAATCAGCATAATGGTGATGATGTGTTGCATGTTGTTACAGGAGTATAGAAATGCTTGTATTCAGTGTCACGTCAAACTTTCCGTACACTCGCAGCAAGAACAGCTCGGACAATGTGGCTTACATCAGCAACGTGCTCAGGATACTGGACTACAAACCTGAACTCAGGCTGAATTTGCTCACTCTAATCAGCATAATGGTGATGATGTGTTGCATGTTGTTACAGGAGTATAGAAATGCTTGTATTCAGTGTCACGTCAAACTTTCCGTACACACGCAGCAAGAACAGCTCGGACAATGTGGCTTACATCAGCAACGTGCTCAGGATACTGGACTACAAACCTGAACTCAGGCTGAATTTGCTCACTCTAATCAGCATAATGGTGATGATGTGTTGCATGTTGTTACAGGAGTATAGAAATGCTTGTATTCAGTGTCACGTCAAACTTTCCGTACACACGCAGCAAGAACAGCTCGGACAATGTGGCTTACATCAGCAACGTGCTCAGGATACTGGACTACAAACCTGAACTCAGGCTGAATTTTCTCACTTTAATCTTTAAAAAGTAAGTTACAAACTGAGTCAGAAATTAAGTATGCCAATGGCATTTTGTATGAGAAAATTTAACATTATTACTAAAAAGAGGTTTAAATCCTTTTTTTAAGATATTATTTTGTAGGGTATCATAGTATTTTAGTTATTAATATTTAACTTTCATTAAAATTTACAGCACTGTGCTTACTGAAAATAAATATTAGATAATAATCCCTCTCTCTCTCTTCCTCCCTCTGCACCTTACCTCCCTTCCTCTCTCCTCCCCTCCCTCCCTTCGCTTTCTTTTTAGCCTTACCCTGTTCATCCTCAAGCTTCTGGTAGGAATTCTTAACATTAGTTACGGTTACAGATAATTTTTACACTATCTCTGATTTTGACTTTTAAATCTAGTTACTGTCATCTGTACACTTTGTGTATAATTACATTTTTGAGTAAAACATGAGATATTTACAAATAATAAATTCAAATGTTTATTGAAATAGTTTTTTGAGATGTAATAGCATAATAATTAAGTCGCTTAAAGGAATTAATCCATCACTAAAGTTATTAAATTATTTATCCTCTTTGACTAGAACAAATGATACTTTAACAACCTTGGAAATTGAATATTAGCATTATCAAGTAGTCAATACTAACCACATTCATTGAGCATGAAGTAGTAAATTTTGTATAAGATTGTACAATACTTTGAATTATGTGTAAGAAAGAATTTTACCCAAAGTGGAAACGTAAATTTGTCCTTATTAGTAAAAGTTTATAGAAAAACAATTAATAAGGTTGTGGAATAAAACTGAAGTATAACAAAGGCTTAACTTTAAATTTATTACTATACAAGTAAGTTTTACTGAAGTAGACATTACGTTAAATCAAACAAATGTTTTTTTTTAAGTTTGTTCCACTTACATCACATCACTCCACCTTAAATAAATAAAAACGTTTTTCATTTCATCACTACATTTACTCACCAATGTCGCAGCAAATGAAAAAGCAAATTTTGTGAGTAAAGGCAAACATTGTGTTACTCGAATTTATCAACCATCACAAAAATCGTACAACAACACACAACAACAAAGCACAATTTGTAGACATAACCTAACCACTCACAACACTGAAACTCTGCATAATAACTCATCGGATATTGCGGCAGAGGCTACTGGCGCACCGGCTTGTACAGTCGTGTCTAAAGAAAATGGTGAGTACAGTCCGGGAACTTTCTGATATCAATTCATACACTTCCATACTAGTTGCTGTCCTCTGACGGTAGGTTTGTGCGGCGCATTCCAGTCACCTCTTGCCTGCCACACTGCATCAGTTCATCCACAGTTAGCGGTTGCGTTTATTGGTTTTGATTTGTTTAGCTGCAAACTGAATATTGCACAGTATTGTTGAGTTGATGTATGTTTGGTGACTGCAGACTACTGGCGTTGGACGTGAATGCGCCGCGATCAGAACTAGAGGTGGAAGAGTCCGAGGACGCCGAGATGTTTTCCATGGAGGAACCCGGTCATCCGGTGGCCAACTCCCTGGACCTCAGTATGGAAGTGATGTTCCGGTTCGTCCACTCCCAGTGTCACAACAACGGAGTGCTGTGCTGGCAGCGCACCAAGTCCATGTACCCGGGACATGAAGGAGGTGTTCGACAAAGTGATGTTGCCCACGCACGCCTCGCATCACGTGCAGTTCCTCTACTTCTACATGTTGAGCTTCAAGAACAACCTGGTGTTCTGGTTCCTGCAGCACTTGTGGAGTAAAGTCATAGACCCCAACGTGTTTCTCGTCATACGACAAGCTGCCATCGGCTACATCGCCAGCCTCTTGTCCAGGGCCAAGTACATCCCTCTCAGGTGATCACAACATTAAACAATAACGATAATGAGTCTTACCTTGATTGGATTTTTGTTTGATTTACGAAAATATTACCTTTATTACCTCTTATTATATTCGCATATCAATATTAAAATTAAATGATGTGAGAAGCATTCGAATTTTAAAAGTGTTGTATTCCGTTCTTAAAATTGAGTTTCCACGATACTTTGTTAATGACTGAACAAGAAATACCCGCACTTGATCGTCTATGCTGCGGATTCCATGTCATAGAATAGTTAAATATAATAAATCCTTCATTGTTATTGCATGCAGAGCGTGTAATTTCCTTCTAGGTAGCAGTTAAGAACTGGAGAGCCAAGCACGGTTCAATTTAGTTTTGAAAATTGTTCTTCGTAGATCGAATGACCGCGGCTGCCGAGACCAATGGCGTGGACATTGGTGTAAGCGTGCGGAATAAATCACTGAGTGGATGGGTTTGAAAATGAAATTTCTTTGTAATGTAATATATGTTATTTTGCAAAGTAATATTAGTTTTATATTAACCCTTTGAGTGCCACGGGTATTTTCCAAAGGCATATGCATAAAGTGCCACGCTGTTTTTCGCATATTTGTAAGCTTTTGGGAAAAAGGCTGTTGTAAAATAACTACCAAACAGATTTCCATTATTTTGTTGTTGTTTTTTTCTTATTAAATGCAGAATATGATACATATCGTTACAAATAAAATTTGGTTTATAAAAATATAAAAAATTTTAGTATTTATAAAAAAAGTTTTTTACTTTTGTATAAAAAGTTAAGTTTTGACCTAATTTGTGTGTATACGGTATTTTTAAGATTTTTTATATTTATACCATGATAAAGGCCATATAATTCTAAATAAAACCCATGTGTAATATCTTATTCTAGAATTTTAAAAACATGGCATTATATGTATTAACAAAATGCTACCCCGGTACCGACATTTTATAAACTGTACTTCATTTGTCAGAGTTTAGAAATTACTTAGTAATGATGTAGTTTTTCCCAATAAATCTAATAAAACATTAATACAACACAAATAAATATGATTAGTAGATTTAGAAAAAAATACTTGCTAACATATTTACATAAAAGTTTACATTTACTAAATAATAACCCTAATAATATTTACACTGAAAATTCACGTTTTTCGCTTGAACACAAATCAAATCATACATTACTTTTGTAAAGAAATACAGTAAAATACTGTATAAGTTACTATTTTATTTTGTATTTACTCAAATGCTTGGTTATCGGCACATAAACAACAAGAAAGGCCGTTACGCAACACGGTACTCGTCCGCTACGTCGCGTGACTGGAAGACAGAATCATTGTACAGGTACTTATCACAGCCCACTATTTTTGGACGAGTTTTCCCTATCAGAGATAAAAATAAACTTCATTATATTTTCCTTCTTCCATAATGAATCGACAAATACTCGATGAGTCATACTTCCTATCTCCAAATAGACACACGAATGACCTGACATTTTCGAATAATGAAATGTTTTTCTTATAGTTTTTAATTTAATTGATTGTCGTAATAACTTGTAAATTCCAAAATAGGTTAAATAAAGTCAGTTGTTTTTAATACTGTAATTTATTTTGTCCCCGATAAGGAAAACTCGTCCAAAAATAGTGGCTTCTTGATAAGTACCCAAACAACGTAAGTTTCGCAGATAAAATAGTAGAGAAAGAACATAAAACTCGTATTTATTGATAGTTTGGAACCTATTGAATACAGCCGTCTGATTATTTGGCCAAAATAATCTTGTACTATATAAAATATTATCGAAATACGAAACGTCAAAATTGGCGACGCTGTGGCACTCAAAGGGTTAACTTTAAATAATTTAAAAAGATTATAAACTGATTTAAGTTGATTAATTTTTTACTAGAGTTATGCATTTATTTAGTAGGTTGTGTTTGTTGAGGTTAAATGTAAGGAAGCCATATGGTTGTAATTTTGCCTCTGTATTCTTGTACTAATAAATAAATGATGACGTTGACAGTGCGGTGAAGGACATGCTGAGTCAGCTGAGTGCCTGGATACACGGATACATCAGCAACAGTGACACCCAGACACCCACGTGTAACCCTCGAGCTCACGCCGTCTTCTACTCAGCATGCCAGGCTCTCTTCTACCTCATAGCTTTCCGACACAAGGAGATAGTCCTCAACAGTCCTAAAGGTCAGTTACTGTCACATTTCGGGGATTGTATGTTCCTAAATATAGGATAAGGCTGAAAACTCATCTTTTATCCAGCACAAAACGAATAACTAAAATAAAACTATTAATAATACAAAACATATAAAAGACTAACTGAATGTTGAAGTTCAGTATTTAGGTTATGAACCTAAACACAGAACACCGGGTATTTTGGTTTATGGTTACGGCTAACATTGGTAGTGCCATGTGATAAAATTCAAAATGTGATGTTGATTGTTGGATATCCGATGTAGGTTAAGATGAAAGTGTTAAATTATGTTGTATGACCTGATTCTGGTTTAAAATGAGGTTGTTAACCGGCACAAGTGGTCACAGCATATGTTGAAAAACACCATACTCACCAATTAGATGATCTCTAGTATAATACATTTTCTTATGTACCGCAACAGTGTTCCGCTAGTCAATGTATTTGTTATACTTGTCCAGGCCTGGTGTTCCTGCAAGGTCTGAACCTGGCGAAGGTGGTGACTTGTCAACTCAACCCACTGAGGGTATGTTTGCCGGCCGTCACACAGAACTTTGCTTCTGTCGCCCGTCACTACCAGCTGGCCTACTGCTACTCGGTGATAGAGCACAACCGTCGCAACACTATTCCGCTAGTCTACCGTGACTCTACCGGAGCTGTGATTACCACCCAACAAGTTTACCTGGACTCGTTCTTCCCCTTCGACCCCTATCTACTAACAAGGTCAGTGAAATATCTCATCAAGTCTTTATTCGCATTTGTATAGTATTGTTGTTCATTTCTTTCTAAAAACTTTTCAATATTGGTAAGATATCTGTACTGTACAACGTTTTTGTGTATTTTTCATTACTCTTTCCCTTTTAATTTTTAAAGTTGTGAATAAAAATATATCTGAACAAAAGAATTGTTTGGGAACAAAAGAATTGTTTGGGCACTGCCTGGAGAAGTTTTTGCTAGAATAGTTTTACAAAAAACCTAATTTATTCCCCAATCCGGTTTTTTTTTATATAGGGTATCCCGTTACTCTCTGGGAAAAGTTATATCACGTTATTGGTTAGATCAAGTCAAACACATTCTACCATATATGAACATGGATCTCGGATGCTTAGTTTCCCATCTGTCTGGATTTATGTGTTTCTTATAACAAAAATTTTGTTTAACTGATAAACTAAATCCTACCAAATTTGGGTCAAATGATAACAAGAAAAATTACTACAAACAGTATAATGTTATTATCTTTAACGCTCTCAAATGGTGGGCATTAAAACTTTAACTTTTAACCCTTTAACTGCCATGTCCGAGATATGCCGTGGAACTGTAATTTTGTGAACAGCCACCTCACCCGAGTATACTCGTTTTCATATTATCAGCTGCTTTATTTTTGTTGTATCAGCTGTTATATTGTGTTACTTGGTGTTCTATTATGTTAGAAATGTCTACAAGATAGCTGTCCAGTTGGTAGTGATTTCTTGTGGACATTACTCAAATACTGGGATGCCACGTTTTTGTATTGTACATGAGTTCGGAAATGGTTACGTTGATATTCACGAGGTATTTTCCAATGTTTAATTGTAGATAACTGAGTGATAGTGGTATTATTTGACAAATTTACATTATTTGATATGTTGTCAACATTTTTAATGGTTTACTCTATTTACTAAACTTTAAATAACATGTTTGACATGTTATGTCAAAAACTCATATAAATGGGAAAATACGAGGGCTGTTCAGAAAGTAACCTCCGGTTGGTCACAGTGCGGGTAGTGGAGGGGAGTAGCGCGCCATCTGTGCATTCACGCACTAAGCAGGTCAGTCGGCATCAAGCTGTAGTCGAGTGAACATCGTACCTGCGCTAGTTTAGTTTTTGTGGCAGTTTGAAATGTGTGCTGCAATAGAAAATACCGCCAAATGTGAAGTGCGTGCTGTTATACGGTTTTTTACAGCCAAAGGATACTCTGCAGCAGCTATTCATCGTGAGCTTTGTGCCGTGTACGGACCACAAGTTATGAGTGAAGGAGTTGTCCGTGAATGGGTACGTTTATTTAAAAGTGGACGACGAGAAAACGTTCATGATGAAGAGAGGAGTGGTAGACCATCCTTGGTGACTGACGAACTCGTTCAGACAGTTGATGCAAAAGTTCGTGAAAATCGACGTTTTCACAATGGCGGAGTTGTCTACTGATTTTCCACAGATTTCTAAGACTCTTTTGTACGAGATAGTGACAGCAAGATTGGGTTACCGTAAGTTATGTGCACGATGGGTGCCCAAAATTCTTACCGACCACCACAAAACTCAAAGAATGGCCTCTGCATTAGACTTTCTGTCACGTTATGCGGACGAAGGAGAACCATTGTTAAACAGAATCGTGACCGGTGACGAAACCTGGATTAAGTACGTAAACCCTGAGACAAAAGAACAATCAAAGATGTGGGCACATTCAGATTCTCCTACCAAACCAAAAAAAAGCCCGGCAAGATTTTTCTGCTGATGGCAACGGTGTTTTGGGATACCAAAGGGGTGTTGTTGGTTGAATTCATGGAACGTGGGACGACCATTAATCAAGACGTGTACTGTGAAACACTAAAAACATTACGACGGGCTATACAGAACAAACGCCGTGGTATGCTGACTTCCGGTATCGTCGTTTTTTTGCACGATAACGCCCGTCCTCACTCTGCTTGCAGAACAACAGCCCTTCTTAAGTCCTTCAAGTGGGACGTTTTCAACCATCCACCTTACAGCCCAGATCTGGCGCCAAGCGACTATCACCTCTTCATGCATATGAAGAAATGGCTCGGGTCCCAGCGGTTTGATGACGACGAAGAGCTCAAAGATGCGGTCACAGGCTGGCTCAAGGCACAGGCGGGTGATTTTTATGCAGAAGGAATTTCAAAGCTTGTGAAGAGATACGATAAGTGCCTCAATCGTGATGGAGACTATGTCGAAAAATAGTGCAAAGATGTAGTTGTAAGATGTATATATTAAAATATTTTTACTTAACTTGGTGTATTTTTTTCAATCGACCGGAGGTTACTTTCTGAACAGCCCTCGTAATACTCGGTGCGGGGGGGTTATGTAGTTAAGTCCGGTGCTGGGGTGTTGCTACGAAATCTGGAACAAGGCGGTTAAAGGGTTAATATTGTAAAAAAACCACCAATTTTACTAAAGAATTTCAAAACTATTCTAAAACATCAAAATTATTTAAATTGAATAATAAGTAACTGATTTAGAGCAGATTTACTGTGGTACATACAGGCCCATGGTTCTCAGCGAATGGCCAAGAATACAAAAATTTAATAAATGGCAGTTTCGGAATATCTTATGCCTATTGTTACTGTTTGTATTTTATAATGTAAAATACTATAAATACTTGTTTCAGCACTCCCTAAGGATAGTTTAGAGTCAAATATTTTATGTTCTATTTTATGTTCAGGTCTTAAATTTACTTTAAGACCTGTTATTTTAGGACAATTCTTTACTAAAATTAAGTCACATGCCAACCACTCTTCTTTTACATAAAAAACAGCTGATTTATGATGTTGCCATTTAAATAACATTGCTGTCTGAACATTATTGTATGATTTTGCTATTTGTTTATTACTTTGAATGTTAACATTGTTGAAGTCACTTTTAATTCAATTGTTTTGTTTAGTTTTTTAACAGTTGTAAATAAAGGAACCCTTACAGTAAATAAAGCAGTTTTTGTTGTTAATTAAGAGGTTTTTTTATTATTGTTATTAATATATTTTTTATAATGCTTTATTCTTTTATTTTATTTAGATAAAACAAAAGTTACTTAGCAACAGATTTAAATTTACATCGCTTTAAATCAGTTAGTTATTATTCTGCTTAAATCATTTTTAACCTGGTCGATTTGTATTTTACCACTAAAATCATTACTGGTCAAATATCTTCTAATTATACATAAATTGAAAGCTTGTGAGTTGTTTTTAATGTTAATGGTCTTTCATTTAGTTTTATCTTGTTTCTAGTTGGCAACCTGTGTGGTTTTGCTATATGTGATTTTGTTGTTAACCTCTTTGTAGCGGAGATTGTTGTTTTGTGAACAAATCATTTTCTTATATTTTGTTCAGAAGTTTTTTATTCAAATTGGGCAAAGTTTTATTGTACACTGTTGATTATAAATACTTAAGAACGGGTGATCCTCTCGTAGATAAAATTCTATTAGTGATATTCTAATGTAATCTGAAATGACTAACTTTTGAGTCTGAAGTAGAAGTGTTGTATCTTATATTCTTTTTGTTTTTTTTAATTGATTTTGAAGTAAAACCTGACTTATACACTGTTCCACATCAGCTAACTTAACAAAGGTAGAACAATACTTTTGCATGAGTTAATTTTATTGTGTTGCTTAGCAACTGAAAATGGGCAAACATTTGCCACTGTGCTGTTTTTACTGTAAACAACATTTATTTCCATTTTTATTTCTCATAACCTCATAACACTATATATTTTTGTGTCCACAACTAAATTTCCTACAATTTGGTTATTTTAGACTTTTGAAACATCTTGTGTTTTATTATAATGCTGATCCTTTTGTGTAAATATATTTTTTCATATGTAAAATACTAAATACAATGTATGCTGTAAAAATATGTATATATTTTTATTTTTTCTTTAAAATGATGTAGCTTTTTCTCTGATTCTGAATTAGAAAAAAAGATGTAAAGCTATATACATTACAAAATAAATATTTTTTATGAAATTTACAGAAGAATCCTGTAAAATCTACAAAAAGCAATGCAAACTTTTGAATTTCAGATTGATTCTTCTAGAGTTAAAAGTCGTAATAGCCGGCATTTTGAAAATGTTAAAGATAATATTATAATATTTTTATATAGTAATTGTCTTTGTTACCATAAAGTTTTTATAGGATCTAGTTTAGTTGTTAAGGTATTTGTTTTTTGTATGAAACACCTTTACCTTTGACACTCATGTTTTTTCTTACAGAACAAAGAAGTACATAAAAGATTTCTACAGAGAATATGAAAACTGGCTGCCAGACGAGGAGAAAGGTGGACAGGTGAGGGGTGGTGAGGGGGAGGAGGAGGATGACTTCATCATGGAACACTCACCGTCCACGAACGCCATGTTTACGTACGGTAGTTCGCCTGGATTCTTACAGACTTGATTGTGATATAGGCCTATTTATTTGTTAATTGTTTCATTATAATTGAAATAAATCGAAAAGAGAATTGTTATCTGTCGTTTTTGATTCAACCCGTCTGTGTAAAATAGGAAGTCAACTGGATTTGTTCAGTAACTGTGAATAACGGTTTGTAAGTTTTTGAAGTTTTGTTTACAATGAAACATTTCTGTTAAAAAAGGATTTAATGAGATTTAGAACAAATGATTGATATATCTTGCAAAAGTTTTATTGAAGCTGAAATGACTAAATTAATTCGGATTAAATAACTTCTATTGTTGATCATAAAATAGACAATAGTGTAGGATTTTTCTTAAAATAGATTAAGACTAGTGAATTAAATACACATCATGTGTAAAATGAGTAAACAAGATTAAATGTAATTTCACCATTGTTCCTGACCAAACTGTTCTCCATGTAATCATTCATTCATAGTCTCTTGATACATTACTTTCTTTAGCTGTTATATTTGTACAATTGTATATTTTAGAGATTCTATACATTTCATTTACATAAAAGATCTTTTTATGGGAAATAAGTCCAGCGAGGAGACTCGTGCAGTAGTCTGTAGTTATCCCATAAAATACAGGTAAATGTAAAATAGGCATTGTCAAGTTACTTAAACTACATTGTGTGATATGTATTGTAGATATAATACAACTGCATTAAAATCTTACATTGTCAGTAATATTTATGCATTATTTAAATGTGATGAACTGACTAATAAGCAGTTTTAACAAGAATAGCTTTTTAATGATAAGCCGTTCCTATTTTAAGCCTTTTACTGTCACATGCATGTGCAAGTATCTTATCTAACAGAATAATGCGAGAAGGTCATATTACAGATAAACAGTACTACAGCCTCAGGCAGGATTTTAACCTGCTCTATCTCTAACTCAGGTTCATGCATGTGCAAGTATCTTATCTAACAGAATAATGCGAGAAGGTCATATTACAGATAAACAGTACTACAGCCTCAGGCAGGATTTTAACCTGCTCTATCTCTAACTCAGGTTCATGCATGTGCAAGTATCTTATCTAACAGAATAATGCGAGAAGGTCATATTACAGATAAACAGTACTACAGCCTCAGGCAGGATTTTAACCTGCAATATCTCTAACTCAGGTTCATGCATGTGCAAGTATCTTATCTAACAGAATAATGCGAGAAGGTCATATTACAGATAAACAGTACTACAGCCTCAGGCAGGATTTTAACCTGCAATATCTCTAACTCAGGTTCATGCATGTGCAAGTATCTTATCTAACAGAATAATGCGAGAAGGTCATATTACAGATAAACAGTACTACAGCCTCAGGCAGGATTTTAACCTGCTCTATCTCTAACTCAGGTTCATGCATGTGCAAGTATCTTATCTAACAGAATAATGCGAGAAGGTCATATTACAGATAAACAGTACTACAGCCTCAGGCAGGATTTTAACCTGCTCTATCTCTAACTCAGGTTCATGCATGTGCAAGTATCTTATCTAACAGAATAATGCGAGAAGGTCATATTACAGATAAACAGTACTACAGCCTCAGGCAGGATTTTAACCTGCTCTATCTCTAACTCAGGTTCATGCATGTGCAAGTATCTTATCTAACAGAATAATGCGAGAAGGTCATATTACAGATAAACAGTACTACAGCCTCAGGCAGGATTTTAACCTGCTCTATCTCTAACTCAGGTTCATGCATGTGCAAGTATCTTATCTAACAGAATAATGCGAGAAGGTCATATTACAGATAAACAGTACTACAGCCTCAGGCAGGATTTTAACCTGCAATATCTCTAACTCAGGTTCATGCATGTGCAAGTATCTTATCTAACAGAATAATGCGAGAAGGTCATATTACAGATAAACAGTACTACAGCCTCAGGCAGGATTTTAACCTGCAATATCTCTAACTCAGGTTCATGCATGTGCAAGTATCTTATCTAACAGAATAATGCGAGAAGGTCATATTACAGATAAACAGTACTACAGCCTCAGGCAGGATTTTAACCTGCTCTATCTCTAACTCAGGTTCATGCATGTGCAAGTATCTTATCTAACAGAATAATGCGAGAAGGTCATATTACAGATAAACAGTACTACAGCCTCAGGCAGGATTTTAACCTGCTCTATCTCTAACTCAGGTTCATGCATGTGCAAGTATCTTATCTAACAGAATAATGCGAGAAGGTCATATTACAGATAAACAGTACTACAGCCTCAGGCAGGATTTTAACCTGCTCTATCTCTAACTCAGGTTCATGCATGTGCAAGTATCTTATCTAACAGAATAATGCGAGAAGGTCATATTACAGATAAACAGTACTACAGCCTCAGGCAGGATTTTAACCTGCAATATCTCTAACTCAGGTTCATGCATGTGCAAGTATCTTATCTAACAGAATAATGCGAGAAGGTCATATTACAGATAAACAGTACTACAGCCTCAGGCAGGATTTTAACCTGCTCTATCTCTAACTCAGGTTCATGCATGTGCAAGTATCTTATCTAACAGAATAATGCGAGAAGGTCATATTACAGATAAACAGTACTACAGCCTCAGGCAGGATTTTAACCTGCTCTATCTCTAACTCAGGTTCATGCATGTGCAAGTATCTTATCTAACAGAATAATGCGAGAAGGTCATATTACAGATAAACAGTACTACAGCCTCAGGCAGGATTTTAACCTGCTCTATCTCTAACTCAGGTTCATGCATGTGCAAGTATCTTATCTAACAGAATAATGCGAGAAGGTCATATTACAGATAAACAGTACTACAGCCTCAGGCAGGATTTTAACCTGCTCTATCTCTAACTCAGGTTCATGCATGTGCAAGTATCTTATCTAACAGAATAATGCGAGAAGGTCATATTACAGATAAACAGTACTACAGCCTCAGGCAGGATTTTAACCTGCTCTATCTCTAACTCAGGTTCATGCATGTGCAAGTATCTTATCTAACAGAATAATGCGAGAAGGTCATATTACAGATAAACAGTACTACAGCCTCAGGCAGGATTTTAACCTGCTCTATCTCTAACTCAGGTTCATGCATGTGCAAGTATCTTATCTAACAGAATAATGCGAGAAGGTCATATTACAGATAAACAGTACTACAGCCTCAGGCAGGATTTTAACCTGCTCTATCTCTAACTCAGGTTCATGCATGTGCAAGTATCTTATCTAACAGAATAATGCGAGAAGGTCATATTACAGATAAACAGTACTACAGCCTCAGGCAGGATTTTAACCTGCAATATCTCTAACTCAGGTTCATGCATGTGCAAGTATCTTATCTAACAGAATAATGCGAGAAGGTCATATTACAGATAAACAGTACTACAGCCTCAGGCAGGATTTTAACCTGCTCTATCTCTAACTCAGGTTCATGCATGTGCAAGTATCTTATCTAACAGAATAATGCGAGAAGGTCATATTACAGATAAACAGTACTACAGCCTCAGGCAGGATTTTAACCTGCTCTATCTCTAACTCAGGTTCATGCATGTGCAAGTATCTTATCTAACAGAATAATGCGAGAAGGTCATATTACAGATAAACAGTACTACAGCCTCAGGCAGGATTTTAACCTGCAATATCTCTAACTCAGGTTCATGCATGTGCAAGTATCTTATCTAACAGAATAATGCGAGAAGGTCATATTACAGATAAACAGTACTACAGCCTCAGGCAGGATTTTAACCTGCTCTATCTCTAACTCAGGTTCATGCATGTGCAAGTATCTTATCTAACAGAATAATGCGAGAAGGTCATATTACAGATAAACAGTACTACAGCCTCAGGCAGGATTTTAACCTGCTCTATCTCTAACTCAGGTTCATGCATGTGCAAGTATCTTATCTAACAGAATAATGCGAGAAGGTCATATTACAGATAAACAGTACTACAGCCTCAGGCAGGATTTTAACCTGCACTATCTTTAACTCAGGTTCAAAGTCCGACTCCTTGGACTAATCTCCCATTTAAACTTGTGGATCTAATAAAGGCAATTTTTGACGTACTGTATTTTTATATATATATATATATATATATACAGGGTGATTCAAAACTTAAACGGCAATCTCTCGAGAGCTTATTCTATAGCTAAAAACAAGTAAAAAAAGTTCATATAACCATATGCCCGGAAACGCTTCGTTAGCGAGTTACGCCTAGCGAAAGATTTCGCCCGGATTTCAGAACCCTTGTGAAGTCAGGCCGTATAAAAATGGTAAAGGTAGTTACAAAGATACAAATACGATTGTTTTTTATGTTTTTATATCTGACAAATTTATTAAAATTCGTCCCAGAGCTGTAAATGCAATACTTTCAGAGATATCTTACGTAAAACACAAGAATTGGTGCAAAGAAATAACACATTTTTGTGTTTTAACGTAAGATTACTTCCATAAATGTTAAATAAAGGTCATTTTTTTCTTAAAACAGATTTGTAGAACATTTAATTCTGATAAGGTTCATGTGAATTACTTAGGAAAAAATTAATAATAGGTATTGAAATTTAGCTTTATTTAAAAATAAAACAGACGCACAAAAATGCATATTCTTATCTGCATAAAAAAATATTAACTAATGTTTAGGTTGTGAGTAACAGCTGTTTCATTTATTCTAGACTGAACATTAACATAAAATGTATTTACCTTTATAAAAACTGTAATAATCACCTATAATATTTGCTCAAAGTGTCCTCCGTTGTTAGCAATGCACGTTTTCGCACGACGAATCCACTCTTTTCTAGCGCGTTTCATAACGTTTGGAGCATTCTTGATAGTTTCTGCCGCCTCTGTAATGCAATTACGTAACTCCTCTATGGTGTTAATCCGTTTTGAATAAACAATTGACTTCATCCAACCCCATAAAAAAAAAGTCTGCTGGCGTGAGGTCAGGAGAACGTGGTGGCCATTTTACTGGTCCATTTCGACCAATCCATTGTCTACCGTATGTATCATTTAAATAGTTTTTCACATCATTAGAAAAATGTGGAGGTGCTCCGTCGTGCATAAACCATGCATTTATTCTGTTTTGAACAGGAATATCTTCCAAGAGGGTAGGCAGGTTTGTTCTTAAAAAATGTAAGTACGCTACTCCATTAAGTCGATTAGGGAGGAAAAATGGACCAATCAAATTATCACCCAGAACACCAAGCCATACATTGACTGAAAATGTATGTTGAAAATGCCTCGTCGCTGTTTCATGTGGGTTGTCGTACGCCCAAGTATGGGTATTACGAAAATTTACAATTCCATTTCTAGTAAAACAGGATTCATCAGTAACGAGAATACGCCGAAGAAAATACTGATGTCGGTAAACAATTTCTTCTTAACCAGCGGCAGAACATCTTCCGTTTATTAAGATCTTGCGGTAATAAGTCTCTTGAACACGTGTTATATGGAATGGGTACAACTGTGCTTCATGAAGTATCTGCCATACGCTTGACTGGCAAATATTTAACTGACGTGATAATCGTCTGGTTGCTTGTGTTGGTGATAATTCTACAGCATTTTATTATTGCTTGTTCATTATTATAGTTCCTTGCGCTACGTTGACGACCAGTATCTATTCGCTTCGGTTTAAAAAGCTACCAGTTTCTCTAAGTCATCTCTCCACAGCTTCAAATGTTTTGCGATCAGGTGTTCTTCGATGTGGAAAAGTATCACGATATTCCTGAACTGCAGCTAAACCATTCTTGTTAACTTTGCCGTAAATCAGTATCATGTCCGTATACTCTTGAAACGAATACATACCATTTACATTATCTGCCATTATTTACTAAGATAATTACATACACTTTTATAAAAATATTTAATAAAATATTTTAAAAATAAATATTTTTTCAAATAATCACAGGATCTCACAAAATACAATCTTCACACGCCACAATACAAAAACCTCCATAAAGGTTATTCAAATATTACTTCATGAACTTAATTGTTGATCAGCTGATATTGCCAACCTTTGCAAAGAAATTATGACGATAAAAAGTGTTGAATAAATGATCAGCTGTTACTCACAACCTAAACATTAGTTAATATTTTATGCAGATAAGAATAGGCATTTTTGTGCGTCTGTTTTATTTTTAAATAAAGCTAAATTTCAATACCTATTATTAATTTTTTTCCTAAGTAATTCACATGAATCTTTTCAGAATTAAATGTTCTACAAATCTGTTTAAGGAAAAAAAATGTGTTATTTCTTTGCACCAATTCTTGTGTTTTACGTAAGATATCTCTGAAAGTATTGCATTTACAGCTCTGGGACGAATTTTAATAAATTTGTCAGATATAAAAAACATAAAAAACAATCGTATTTGTATCTTTGTAACTACCTTTACCATTTTTATACGGCCTGACTTCACCAAGGGTTCTGAAATCTGGGCGAAATCTTTCGCTAGGCGTAACTCGCTAACGAAGCGTTTCCGGGCATATGGTTATATGAACTTTTTTACTTGTTTTTAGCTATAGAATAAGCTCCCGAGAGATTGCCGTTTGGTTTTGAATCACCCTGTATATATATAATATATATATATATATTATATATATATATATATAATATAATAATAATAATAATAATAATTTTATTTGTCATGAAAATGTATTACATCATTGACAAAGTCATAGTATATTGCTTATTGTTAACCAAGTCAATACAATAGTCAATAAAGTCTTACAAGTAAATTTAAATAAAAATAAATAAAAAATCACAAAAATGGACAGTACAAATTGTCAGTAACAGTAACAAACACATTAAAAATCAATACTTTTGGTGTTGAAGAATTCATCTAGACTGTAAAACGGATTCTCCAACAACCAGGAATATAACTTATTCTTAAAGATATCAAAGGGATATGAGCAATATTTTTTTCTCCAGAAAGTTATAAATTTTCAAAGATACTACAACATGACTGGTGAGGGTTTTGCTTAATCGAAAATGTCCAATTTCAGCATTGTTTCGATTACGCGTGTTGTGGTCATGAATTTTATGTTTAAAATTTAACAAATTTGGATTTTTATGGATGTAAACCACCGAGTCATATATATACAAATTTAGAACCGTCTGAAAACGAAAATTTATGAAATGGGTTTGCAATGCTCTCTGGTATCACACTTTTTTAGAGCCCTAATTGCCTTTTTTTGTAATACTCAGTATTTCGGAAATTCTGGTGCAATTACCATATAGGACTAATCCATATCTAAAAACAGATTGGAAAAAGGCAAAGTATGCGGCTCTTATTAGAATTTAGTGGTACAATATCATTCAGTTCTACTCAGAAGATAAATGACTCGTGAGAGTCTTTTATTTAGATAATCAATATGTGTTGCCCATGTCAAATTTCTATCAAGGTTGATACCCAAGAATTTAACTGAGTCTGAATAGCTTTCGTCCAATGACCCAGCAATATGCCTAAGAGTAAACAACATTTTTGTTGTATTTTTGTCTTTATTTAGCAAAAACCCATTAGCATGAAACCAGTTTGATGCATTTTTTAATGTATCATTTGCCAACAGCTCCAGATCATGTACACTTTGACTGACATTAAAAAGTGTAGTATCATCTGCATATAATATGGTTTTCGAGTTAAGAGATAATGGTAAATCATTTATATAGATTAAAAAGAGTGGGGGACCTAGGACGGAGCCCTGTGGAACTCCCCACTCCACGAGGGCTTCTTTAGACCACTTACCATTTATTAAAGACCAGTTTGCTTGCGATTGTTAATATATGATTCAAAAAAAATTTAGATTAGGCCCAGAAAATCCGTAATGTTTTTAGTTTTAGATATAAGAATTTTACTATCAACACAATCAAAGGCCCTGCTCAAGTCACAAAAAGTAGCCCGAGCAAAGCCCTTGCTCTCGAAAGCTGAGTGAATTTGTCTAACTAATTGATCTAGAGCATTAAAAGTTGATTTATCCTTTCTAAACCCAAATTGTGAAGGTTTCCAGAAGGTTATTACTTTCCCAGAAAGTAGTAATTTGCTTACAAACCAATGATTCAATTAGCTTACCCAATACAGGAATTACAGAAATTGGGCGGGTTAGCTTTGAGGTTGGTCCTTAGGACCCCTTTTAAAAATTGGACATACTCGTGAAATCTTGAGTTGCTCAGGGAAAATACCGTCATGAAGCAGATGATTAATAGACACTGCCAGAGGTTCAAGGTTCAGCCACACTACCAATAATACTTTTTAACAAATTGTTAGACATACTATATATGTCTTGACTATCAGAATTGCTCATTCCCCTGACAGCATCCAAAACATCATTTGAAGTAACAATTTTCCATTTAAAAATGTACTAAGCTATCATTAGAGATTGATTCCATAAGTTCAACAAATGTATAACTGGAATTAACAACCTTATTTTTAATTTCTTTTACAGATTCGAGAAAAAAATCATTAAACACATCAGGCTCAATATTACAAATATTTTGTTTGCTGTTTTGCTGTATTATATTTAATTACATCCCAGGCAGCTTTAGATTTATTTTTACTATTTTGAATGTACTCAACATTTTTTAGCATGTTTTGTGCCTCATTTATAGAACACCTGTATTTACACTTCAACTCATAAAACCCATATTTAGATGTATATTATCCCTGTTACATTTTCTTAATCTGTCCAAGAACAGTAGCCTTTCCTTCATGATAGCTAATTCAGTTGTATAACCAATCCTGTTTGTATTTGTTTTTATGCTCTGTTCTTTTTCTATTTACCCTTTTAACAACTTTGTAATGATTAATACTATTCAGTATAACATCAAAAATTTTAGTAAATAGTGTTGCAGAACTTTGCTTAGTATATTCACTTACAAGGACGGCCAATCATAAGACTCCAGAAGTAAAGGAGAGAGGTTTAATATTCTTTTTAGGTAGTACCATGCTTTGAATACTATTTATATGTTGAGAGGTACCCCTTGAGTCAACAAATCCGTCTTTTTGACATGCATTAACAAGTATCCCATCATGATCTGAGTAAGGAAACGATAAGGTAGTTACAGAGGAGACATATATAAATTGTGATTAAAGATAAAAACATTATCTAGGCAATTTTTACCCCTGGTTGCATTTTTATTCAAGGGGAAAAAGTTGAACTGTCTTAAAATGTTTAAAAATTCATTTGCAGTTTTGGTATGTTTTGTAATATCAAACTTACTATTAAAATCACCCCCAATTATAATAGTGTAAAAATTTCCAATTCATAATAAAATTTAAAAATTTCTCCATTACTAGCAAAAATTCCTGTGGATTGCCATTGGGAGAGTGATATACTGAAACTACAACAGTTTTACAATCCATCTAGTATTGCAGCTGGCTGCCTCAAAATTTAGTTCGTCACAAAACCTTGTTACATCACATTCCCTAGGCTTTAGTCTATCACTAACAAATATACAGGTTCCTCCTCTTATTTGTTTTGATCTACAAAAATCTGCAGCACAAGAAAACCCAGTGGGATAAGAACTAATAATTTCATCTTTTGACATCCAGTGTTCTGTTAAGCAAACCACTGAAATATTTAAATCAAGCAAGAAACTCTCCAAAACAGAAACCTTATTCTTTAAACCTTGAATATTTAAGAAGAATTATATTAAGGCTGATTGATTTTTGTATTGTGCATGGCAGTGCTGTACATTACAGGTAGGCTAAATACATTGTCCTGATCTATCAGGTGACAGAGATAAATTAATTTGACTTATATTAGTACTATTTACAGTTGTGTTTAAAATATCTTGAACGACACCCTTACCGATCTCAACAAGCACAGCACTAGACACTTTAGAACCTATATTTTCAACCGCACTACAATTTTCACTTTCATTTTGAAATGCTGAATGTGTGAAAGGCGGCTGAGCTGCAGAGTGGGTCATGGTCAAAGGTGTTGCTCTCGGTACGGAGTCTTCAACACGGCTGTCTGCTGACTTCTGTAGTTGATGGTATTGCAGAGAGATTGACTGTTTTAACTTTTTGATAAAATCAAGATGAGGACATACCGTTTTGTAATTCTCCAGATCCTTCATCAAAAGATACAACTTTGATAATTGCTCCAGTGCGATGTTGAAAAATCTACAAGTTTTTTAGCAAAATATTGTATTGGAACATTATCCCGTACACAGCCCATTGGAGAGCAAATAAGCTGTTTAAATTTTTTTAATTTGAAATCCTGTAGAAAACTGTTCAAAGCTTGCATCATAGTCAATCAAATTAGGATTTTGGTAATGTCTAGTTTTCGTCACAAGACCATAAATAGTTGCTCCTTCAGTTTTTTGACATGTCAGATGATTATTAATAAAATCATTAGGTTGTGGTCTATTAAATTTTTCTCTGAAAAACCACTGCCACGCCCTGAGTCATTTTAACGTCAGCTGAAATACAGTGAGAGAAAGCCGTGTCAGCAGAGTTTTTAAATTCTTCTATGACATCAAACATATTACTTTCAACTAAATTAATTGGTAAGGTTGTATCCATTCTCTTCTCTTTATCCTGCGGAAAGATTGAACTTATAGTGTCTGAAATTGAATACGCCAATTTAGTTTTTTTCCCCTGTTGTTCAAATGCAACCCGTGGTGTGTAAAGTGGAAACGTTTGAGTACTAGATCCAGATCAATAAGGTGAACGGAGTTCAAGACGACTAACTAACTCTCTTATATAGTTGTTTAGCTTTGAGAATATGATTATGGTAACTATCAGTAACATGTAGATCACACCTCGCTGGGATTGTCGTTAAAAAGTTACAGGTGTCTTTTTGCTTAACTGAACCAGTTCTTGTTCCAAGGTTGAGTAAATTGGACGAAAGTCCCTTACATAGAGTGTCATTAGTTCCTCCCCATCACAAAGATGACATCATCCTTAGTATGTGAAGCAGTCTCAGCTACTTGGAGGAGGCAGGCATTTGGCATAACTGAGCCTACTACTTTAAGGTTGTTTGGATTAATCCACTCAATTTTCTGTGCCAGTCCTCTACCCTGACTATCTGAGTACAATGAGAGTCTCAGTTTCCCTATATTATATATGACTTAATTTTGTCTTGCTTAGTCTAATCTTAGGACATTCAGGTTCAATCTATGTATTTATTGTGGCTCTATTTAAAACTGTATCTTAATGTTCTTTAAGGAGATATGGCACTAAAAATCAAACAAAAATTACAAAACATATATATTTTTTATTATTTCTTTTTTTATTCTTTTAAGTTTAAAACTATGAAAATGCATTAAAACATTGTTTCTGAGTGAAAAACATATTTTTAAAAGGCTTTTATTATGACTGTGCTAAAATCAGAATTCCACATTTATAGAAATATCTGTTCAGTTCAAGGCTCTAGAACATTATGCTACAATCCAACTAATTTATGTTTGTACTAAGCTATTTGCCAGTATAATACTGGTTGTAACAGAAGTGTATATACAGAAATTAGGAGGCACCAGCCCGGGTTCTGCTACATCAAAAATAGCGAAGAGTTTTGACAGGAAAAGACTTCAAATTGCCAACTATCGAAACAATACTAAATATTTAAATTATAGAAAGAAAGTAAAACATGCACAACTACAAGATGAACAAAGAAAAAAAGACATAGAAGGCCTAACATATTGTGCTGAAGAAATTAAAATTTGGTTTAGTGGTAAAAAGTTCTCAATTTTTTGTTTTTTACACTTTGGTGACAACAATATTATTTTACACATGTATTGTAGAATAAGTAAGTGCCTGACATGTTATTGTATTGTAGAAAGTCAATATTCAATTGAGTTCAGTCTTGTAAATAAGTGACTTCTATTTGGCCTTTTTATCAATAAGTTTTCTATGAACAATGTAGTAGTAGGTCTAACTTTCAATGACCGTCTTCCACAGATCAATTTTTTCATGTTTTTCCACATATAATTTGATATTACTAAAAAAGTATAAAAGCTATATGATTGAAATTTTTACAAAGTGTTCTAAACAGTATTAAGTAAATATTTAGGTAGCATTGTAATCATAGGTTAAATACAAATTGATATATAACTTTTTGTATTTATAATAAAACATTTTATTATAAGAAAATACATATAAATGCTTGTAAAAAAATTATGCAGTTGTGTAGAGATCTCATTCTACCTAAATTTTTAGAGGACATGTTTACCAATAAAATGACATATCATCAAAATCCAATTATTAAAACTTGAGTTATATCGATTTATATGTATTAACAAAAATTTTTATAGAAAAAATTCTGACCGAATATATCAAGGTAATACAAATCTTTTTTTGTGGTCTTAGCCATTAAATAGACCTACAAAACAAGTGAAGAAAATTTGGAAAGCCTTTCTTTAAAAATAAATAAGTTACCATTTTCAGTGCCATATCCCCTTAACATAAACTAAATGAGGAAGTATTCCTACACACAACATAGTCCTAAGTGAGGACATAAGGTTTCAATTGCTGTATTAAATAATTTTAGATTAGATAATTTTAGAAAATAATAGATTTTAGTAAAAGTGCTTTCAGTATTTATGAAGATAATGAAATGTTAATTTATTGTAACATTTGGATTTAAAAAATACTGTACAATTAGAGAGGACTATAAACTAGGATTAATATGGAGAACTGGCTGGGAATTATGAAAAAGGGTGGGGATTCTGTTTCAAGGAGACCTAATAATATTTAACGGTGCTCATAAGTATAATACCAACAAATAAGTTTTTTTTTTTAATATGCTGGATATAACTGCATCATTTAAAATGCTAACTGTACCTTTAATGTAACATCTTACTATATATATATATATAGTATATATATATATATATATATATATATATATATATATATATATATAGTATATATATATATATAGTAAGATGTTACATTAAAGGTACAGTTAGCATTTTAAATGATGCAGTTATATCCAGCATATTAAAAAAAAACTTATTTGTTGGTATTATACTTATGAGCACCGTTAAATATTATTAGGTCTCCTTGAAACAGAATCCCCACCCTTTTTCATAATTCCCAGCCAGTATATAAAACCATTGACAAAGAACAAACAATTTTCAAACATCTTAATGAAAATAGTGTTTGAAACCTGACCATCACCGTAGTGTAAGGGTAAGGCTGCGGCTCTCTAAGCGAGAGGTTACGGGTTCGATTCCTGAAGAGGTCAGTAATTATATATGCTCAATTGAAATGCCATTGGTGTAGAAACAACATCCTTAAGAAATAACAATATAGAAATTATCAATTTAGATGTCTGTGACAAAAATGTTAGTTATTTAATGTTCCTTCATGCTACTTGTTAAGTAAACAGTTCCTTGATGCTCCTTTTAAGTAAACAGTTCCTTCATGCTACTTGTAAGTACATAGTTCCTTGATGCTCCTTGTAAAGTAAACAGTTCCTTGATGCTACTTGTTAAGTAACAGTTCCTTGATGCTACTTGTAAAGTAAACAGTTCCTTGATGCTACTTGTTAAGTAACAGTTCCTTGATGCTACTTGTAAAGTAAACAGTTCCTTGATGCTACTTGTAAAGTAAACAGTTCCTTGATGCTACTTGTAAAGTAAACAATTCCTTGATGCTACTTGTTCCTTGATGCTACTTGTTCCTTGATGCTACTTGTAAGTAAATAGTTCCTTGATGCTCCTTGTAAAGTAAACAGTTCCTTGATGCTACTTGTAAAGTAAACAGTTCCTTGATGCTCCTTGTAAAGTAAACAGTTCCTTGATGCTCCTTGTAAAGTAAACAGTTCCTTGATGCTACTTGTAAAGTAAACAGTTCCTTGATGCTCCTTATTAAGTAAACAGTTCCTTGATGCTACTTGTAAAGTAAACAGTTCCTTGATGCTCCTTATTAAGTAAACAGTTCCTTGATGCTACTTGTAAAGTAAACAGTTCCTTGATGCTACTTGTAAAGTAAACAGTTCCTTGATGCTCCTTGTCAAGTAACAGTTCCTTGATGCTCCTTGTAAAGTAAACAGTTCCTTGATGCTACTTGTTAAGTAACAGTTCCTTGATGCTACTTGTAAAGTAAACAGTTCCTTGATGTTACTTGTAAAGTAAACAATTCCTTGATGCTACTTGTAAAGTAAACAGTTCCTTGATGCTCCTTGTAAAGTAAACAGTTTCTTGATGCTACTTGTTAAGTAAATACTTGATGCTCCTTGTGTAAACTTCTTGATGCTACTTGTAACTTGTAAAGTAAACAGTTCCTTGATGCTCCTTATTAAGTAAATAGTTCCTTGATGCTACTTGTAAAGTAAACAGTTCTTTGATGTTACTTGTAAAGTAAGAAGTTTCTACAAACCAGTGATTTTGTTACTTCAATACTCTTTATTACCATTATTTAAAAGCATATTTTACCAATTTTAAAGGTTTTGTTTTTTTAACAATTATTAATTGTAGACTCCTGTGTTGGTAGTATATCAATTATTGAATAAGTGCAAGAACGTGATTAACATCGTCAGATGTATGAAAATCTAATTTAACCCTTTGACTGATCAAACAATTTTTTACTTTTTTCCAAAATTGATGTGATTTTTAACAGGGTTATCCCTTAATTGATAGGCTAAAATTAGCTTTTTTGTAGTGTTTTTACTAGATAATTTGTAGCTTTATTATGTAATATAATAGAAACTTGAAAGTAGTTTTGTTCTTTAGACATTTAAATGGCCTATTAGGAAAAATATATAAAAAAGTCAAAAAAATTACTTAAAAATATTTTTTTTGTTTTTATTTATAAAATTACTTTTTTTTACTTTGTCAGTAGTAAACTAAAATATTTTTTTGAAATTTCTTATTGACAGTAATTTATTCTAAAAGTACGTATTATTGTGAACAAATCCAGAAAATTTGAAGCATATAAGTTAAAAAATGCATGACTTATTGGTAAAATAATAAAAATTTACTTACGTGAATTTGAGGCAATCTGTTTGGAAATCTGGAGTCAAACACATTGAATGTTCTATATTAATTAAATTTCTTTGTGAATCCTGTCTTAAAAATACACTTTATTGTCAAAACACAACACTAATAAAAAAGTTATTATTTACAATATTTACAGTTTTTTAGTTTTTATAATTTCAGTGGCAAACATGCTTGCCGAGGCATTCAGCATGTACACCAAGACCACACCTTACACACACTGTCCGAGACCTCCGCTTCTTTCCTTCAGGATGATTGTCACCTGAACAGGTTCGGCACAGTTTTTCCTTCTTCTCAGGTAATTTCCTGAGTCCGAAACCAACTGATGGACCATCACCACCACCCCGGAGATTTTGCAGGATTTGCTTACTTGCAAGCCATTCCGAAGAAAGATCTATCACTTCTTTCATGAACTCAGCCCTCTTCAGTTGGCCTTGTGTTGTATTTAACTTATTATTATAAATATTATAATAATAAGTTATTAAGTTAGTTATAGTATAGTATAGTTATTAATAATAAGTTATAAACTTATTATGATAAATTTATGATGCAACAACGATATATCGTTGCATATCAATTTTTGACCGAAACATCAACAACGATATATCGTTGTGTATCACTTTTCGGTAAATTCACTCACAACGATAATTATATCGTTGCGTATCAGTCAAAGTGTTAATAAATGAGTGTAAAATTAACAAAAATTCTTGAAATGAACAGTTAAGAATGTAAAATAAGGTCAGTCAAGGAATGAATTATGTCAAACATTGGTACCTCAAAATTTTGTTGTACAGTCTTATTAACTCATTATAACTCTAATCTCATTAAAGGAAATAAAACTGGAAAGCATATTTTTTCAATGTTAACTGCATTAAATGTTTATGAAATGCTTATTTTGTTTGATTTGAGAACAAGTCTGTGAGAAAAAATAACATAATGCTCTGTCAAACCAAGTAGAGATTTTTACAGAGTTAAAAAAACTGTGAACATAAAATTGGGACATCTTTGGGGCCTGGAGGGTAGCTTCCAGCGAGTATTTAAATGCAATCAAAGAATAGGTGGGCCAGTATACTATATTTTTAGAAAAATAACTCTTAAAATGATGACTGATGATAAACTATGTAATGTCATTAAAAATAAATAACTGGATCTCTAAAACTTCTTAATTTCACAGTTGATTTTAACATAAAAAGACCTTGTTTAGGTATATATTCCCAAGATTACATGATACATACCTTTACAAAACTGTAATCAAGGCTGCTTTGTTGGTCTGTGCACGTAAGTTCAGATCGCTTTTGTAAGTAGTATTTTTAGTTTGAAAAAGTATTTTTTAATTATTAGGCCTATCGTACGGAGCATTTTATCATGTTAAATGCAATGATGATGTGTGATGTGATGTTGAATGATGATGATGTTTTTGTTGATGCGATGATGTAGAATTTATTTTATCTATTAGTTTTATTCTAACAATACAAATATTTGTCAATAGACAATAGACAAAATTCTTTATTACATATTCATAAGAACAGCAATAGTGTCATGAGTACAGTAAATATGGTTATGTTACAGATATGAATGTTCATGAATCTGTGCATCTCAGGTCATCTTCTCTATTGCACTTATGAATTCTTCTAGTGTGTATACTGGTCTGCTCACGAGGAAGTCATGTAGTCTTCTTTTCAGGGCTGTTCCTTTGAGATGCTTTATTGATGTTGGTAGAAGGTTCCACAGTTTCCGGCCATTATAAGATGGACTTTTTCCATACAGGGTTGTACGGTGTATTGGCAGAACATAGTTTTTGGAATTTCTTGTATTGTATTTATGGAAGTCTTCATTGGTTTGCAGATTTAGCTTGTCGATATATAAAATAACATCTAGAATGTATAGTGCTGTGACTGTCAGTATCCCCAGGGTTTTGAAGGCTTGTCTGCAGCTCTCTTGAGGTCCAAGCTCAGCAAGAATTCGTATGGCTTTTTTCTGTAAAAAGGATTCTGTTGTTGTTAGTGGCTGATGATCTGCCCCATACAGCAATTCCATACCTCAAGTGGGATTCGATCAGAGCGTAGCAAGTTGTTTTTGCAGCTTCCAGGTCACTAATCCATTTAATTCGTCTTAAGGCATAGATTCCAGTGATGATTATTTTGCAGAGATTGTTTACATGTTCTGACCATGTGAGATTGTTAACAAGAAATCAAGAATAACCCCTAGAAATGTTGCAGAATTTTTCATTGATATATCATGTATGTTAGGGATCATGTCTTTTTTTCTGTCTTTTTAGTCTTTTGTATTTGTATACAGTAGGAATGTTGAGTTAAGCTCCAGTTCACCTTCCTCTTAGTTCAGTGCCTGTAATCTGATGCTGTGGCAGACTTGAATCCTGGAATCTGGAGTCCACATCTGTCTGAAGAGATCTAAAAAGAATCTGTGTCTGATAAGTTCACAATTAACTCATTACAAAATGTTGACATATGGGACACAGACCGCAAAATTCAGTATAATCTAGGTGAAGAGGTATTCTCATGCACAACTGAATCAACACTTTCCACCACAGCTATGTTATGTGTAATGCACAGTAGTTGTACAGTTCTAGCAGTAGTTGGGACTGGTTTTGGTGGACACAGTTGTTTTTTTTTTCAACATTCAAGAATAATAACAGGTGGAACTTTCTTCTGTCTTTAATTTCATAAAACCGCAAAATACGATGTTCAAAATTAAACATTCACATTATTAATTAAATTTAATAATTTTGTTTGATGATTTTAAGTTTGTTTACAAAAACATAACTTACCAGTTCATTACAAACTGTTTTTAAGTACCAAAGTCCGGTTAACCATATGTTAATAGAACTTGCGTACAGTGCCAGTGTACAGTTTACTGGACTGAACAAATTTACGTTTTACTTTTTTAGGTGTGTTTCATATTTATATCAGTTTCCATTAAAAATAAATGTTTTTTCTGTTAAACACGTTAAATACTGCACAGACATAGCTGAGTAATCAACAGCAGTAAAAAACGCTCTAATATATTTATTTTTGGAAATAATGTGATAAAAATTGGTTAGTTTGTTAAAATAAAGGATTCTCTTAGTATGGGATTTCAAACTGTCGACCCTGAAATAAAATATTTTGGTTTAATTTTAAATATTTGAAGTAGATTTTAAGAATATAAAATATTAATATACATATTTTTAGCACGAAACAAGATAAATCACTGTACCCTAGATTTCTAAAAATGGCTCAGTATATTTTAATAAGCCAAGACAATGTTATTAGTACTCTTAAAAATTACTGGTACTGTAAGGGTTAAATAATATGTTAAATTATATTTAGAATCAAACCAAATAATTAATTAATTAACTGTATAGAAAATAGTAGAGCTATTGGCTGAGTGTGAATGAAGCCTATCACTCGAGGGGCAGAAACTTTAACTCTGTCTGTCTGTCCATACAATATCTCAAAAACAAAAAGATGTATACAGTAGAATTGAAATTTTTCATAAAGCTTCAATTCTATATAGGCAACACTAAATTCAATGATGGTGCAATATTTGTACATTGCTCTTATGGGCAACCATGATGGCAACAAGAAAATGGCAGAATAAAAATATTTGTAAATAAACTGAGTACAATCAATACAATACAATATGAGATTTTAACATGTGGCATTTTGTTCATTGATTAAAAGACAAAAATAAAAGTTTAAAGCCAATGATTGAGAAAGATTTCATCTGTAGATTTTAAATTTTGCATGAAACTTATTTCTACATAGAAAAGAGTGGGTTTTATCATGGTGTATATCCAATCATGGTATTTGGCTGAGTATCATTGAAGCCTATCGCTGAGTAAACAACAGTTTCTCTCGTCTGCCGGAGATGTAACATTTCTTTCCTGTATGATTGTCTGTCTGTCTGCAGAACATCTTGAGAATATAATGAGCTATAGATTTAAAGTTTTACAACCAACCTGCCAAGCCTGTTACGCGACACACTGTGTGGCATACTTCTGCGTTGTTTTATTGGGATAATAATTTCAAAACAATTTTTTAGGTAGAATACTTCATCAAATTATATTTTTGCAATGTAAATGATTGTATATATGTATGATCCAGAATCTTTCCCTTACATTTTCAAAATTTCTGCAGTTATAAATCTTAAAGCAATTTAAAATGCAGGTAAAATAAAATAATAACTTTTGTTAAACCAAGCAATTTAATGTTACTATAGTATGTAAGTTTCTTGTTCACTTTGCATAGATACAATGGTTAATAATGTTAACTAAAATTTAGTCAAATTTAATCTTAAACATTTCAATATATATTTTTTGAGGGTTCAATATGGAAAATATCAAAAGTTAAAAAAATAATTACATATCACCTATAAAATGCTGTAGACCAGTATTGAAATTGTTTTATGATCCTTATACATTTGCAACAACTTTTGGTCCTCTTGTAAGATTTCAAATAAAGTAACATTTTGTAGATGACAAATCAGCATATAAAACCATTGGCATTTTACATCAAATGTTTTACTTTTATAAGTTAAATCACTAAAAGATTGTTGAACAACTGGTTAAAAAAACAGAATATGTATAATTCTGGATAAACTCAGTTAATGTACCAAATATAAAGATGTCAAGACAACAACAAGCAATTTTATATTTCTTAAGAGTCACATAGATTTATTAACAACATTAAAATAGCAGTAAAATATTATATCTTTAGCCACAAGTATGTCTGTAACAGAATTGTTTGTGATGTTGTATAATTAAAATCTAAAATGTTATCTAACCTGATACACAGCTGCCAACCTATATAGTTATATTGGTCTATTATCAGGGATTAACACCTTAATGTTTTACAGTGTTGCCACTATCTTCTATACTTGTAAAGCCCTTGACAACACCTTTTGTAAGTTTTTTACTACCATGCAGTTGTCTAACCAACAGTATTTTCTTCTAATATTAAGTACTTTTGATATCTAGTGTTACAAATGGGGTAGCAAATCATTACATACTAGGAATCTAATAATCTTCTTTTGCAGAGTCAGTATGGATTCAGAAAATATCATAAACTACTTCTTGTGATACCATACTTGGATTTTATACAAGACTATTTAGATGGCCTTGAAAAACATTTTTGACCCTGCTAATTTTTTTGACGTCTCAAAAAAATGCATGACTCTTTATAGTTGTTAGTAATATATTATGAACACAAATACCCATGGTCAGTGACCTTCTTTCAAGCCCGCCACTTCACAACATTGGAATTAGATTTTGTGTTTCATAATTATGTTTATTATTAAATTTATCATACAAATTTGGGCAATGAACTAAATTTCAAAATTATACAAACACGGCAGTGTGAGTATTTGCATTCTTCTAAAAATTGGGTGAAAGTTTCTTCTAAAGCCAGCCCTTGTCCAGGTTCGTATCAAAGATTTTAAAGCAATAAATATTTTTTTGAAATTAGGTGAGAGGGACCTTACCAAACAGAGAACAATACCAAACTTTAGAGTTGATTGTATGTATGTGAAACATACCATTTTATAAGCTGATTTGGTCACGGAATTAACTAAGACGTTCATTGCAAATCTAATAGCATTAAGATTATTTATTAAAATTTCAATGTGGTATTTCCAGTTAAGATTTTTATCAATATCCACTTCTAGAAATTTATGAGAATCAACTATTGTACAAACACGTTTTTCTAAACACTTCTTTGGGTTATTTCTAGCTTTGATGTGTAGTACATCTTATATGTAAACACAGTGAAACAAGAGAAAAGTTACAACTATTTTGACATCCCAATATTGTTAAGATTAAGAAATGGTCTTTAATAATTGTTGTGTTGGAATAAAAAGTTAAAGCCCCTCCCCCTCCCCCCCACTTTTCCTGGTGTGTGGAGTGGTCTGCAGTCTCGAGTACAGGGCGAGTCAGATAACAACGTCATATCACCTTATCAGTGTATTACCTGGCAGTAGTGAGGTGAGCAGATGCTTGCACACAGAGAGTGACTCAGTTTCACTATGAATTAGTGCTGTAGCCTGTGATTGTCCCACACACTGTGAGAATGTGGCCCTACTTGGAGTCTGAGGACTTCAGTGTCCTTCCCCCGGACCAGAATCGCCGGTGAGTTCCATTTTGATTATATTCAAATATTATGTAATACTCCAGAACCAAAATAAATACTGGTTTTAAATGTTATAATAAAGCAATGTTTCCAACACTGTTCCCATAAAGACCGACTGATGGTGTATTAATACAATTGCATCGTTTGTGATCCTAAAGATTAACGAGTGTTACGGATAGTGAAGTTTTGTTCCCATTGTGTAGCTTTCTAGGGAACTGCTGACGTAAATTTGGTATGCGTGATAATTTTTACATCATTATAAAATTATCCATATGCAAGTAACAAATGCTGAAATGATTGAAGTGAATTCCTGAACATACAGACCAACATGCTGGACTTTCAAGTTTTGCTGGGTCAAGAAACAGGATAAAGGTAAAGAGAGACCCAAAGCATCGAGCACATAATTAATTCTTATCTACCAGTTCAAAACTGACTAAATTTTTCAAAAACCTATTCAAGTTAGAAAGACAGTAGAGTTGTACGTTTCCTCAAGTAGGAATTCTCAGATTTAAATGTTTGTATAAAAGCTTCCTCAAATATATTTTTCCAAAACGATCTTCTTTTTAATATTGTTTTGCCAGTTAACATCCGATATAAATTTACACATGTGGTGTAATGCACACATACTCACTTACACATCGGCTTTACAAGGTACCAAGAAACCTTGGAACAGCCGAATAATAATAACAACTACAGAAAAGTTTGCAGCAATTAAAATGTTTTGAATATTGGATCATAATACGTCAAATTTCATACATATTGTTTATTTTAAAACAGACTTCGGAATAAGTTTAAGATGAACACAGCTAATAACTGTTTCACGCTCAAAACTACTTTCAGTGTCCGAGGGGAGTATTTGGAAGTAAACATTTATTTTGATAGATATCACACTTGCACTCACCATGTGTTCTTTCCATGTATTCTTAATTATTTTTGTGAGCCCATTTTCAGATAAACATCAAATACAAAATTTGATAGACTATCAGTTCCAAATATCAGAAAAGGTTTAAATCATCACTCTTGTATCAGTGTTTTATGTTTTATATAATCGTGTTTGTGTTATTATGACTTATACAATTATATACTACTCATTTCAGAATTTGTACTGTTCTTCATGTGTCATTCCTCTGAGAAAAAGAGTTACTGAGGATACATAAAGTAGCATCCTAGTAAACCACTATTAATGTATCCCAGAAATGTGTGAACATATTGAGTGCACACACACACCTGTTTTAATAACCGTTCAGTACTTGTTTTAAACTCTAGGTTGGTCTAGGAACCAAGAACCAATTTGCACAGTATAAGCACGTACAAACTGGTTTTTCTTGGAATCAATAAAAACAGTTTTCTTGAGAAAGATATCGATCATCAGCCACTTGTTGTGTGCTTATGCGTTGTAAATTGGCTCTCAGATCATGTATTACCACGTACATTCTCTACAACCAAGCTTGGATGAGGAGAATTACAGTAGCTTATATTCTTTGTATGAATTCACTAATAAGAAGTAAAAACGTTTTGTCACTTGAAAAATTTAGATAATATAAATACCGTGGAGTATTGGTAAAATTAAGTTGTAAATGATGTACATGATGCTGGTAGTAATAAATGTTAAACATCAACAAGAGGAGGATATTTCTACAAGGAAGAAATAAACATTAGTAGGCAGCTTAGTCTTGATTATCAGCAGTCAAGGTCAATTGCTTCATTGTGGTTGTTGGTGTAACTGATATAAATCAAGTGGCTGTGATAACAGCTCCATAGAAATCATTTATTCATGTAATTTGTTTGTAACATGTGTAGTAGCTGCATCCCACATATGAGTATGTGTAGCAAATAAATGGATATTCCTAGGGATACAGAACTTCATTTTATATTCTAGGATTAATCTCATTACTCTTTAATCTAGTTAAATTCAAAAGTTTAGAACGGATGGGATTCACCTTATCATCTCCTTCTCAATCGGATGCACACACAATACATTGCCAGAGGTGTAACTTAGAGCGACAGAATCCCCTCAAAAGTCCTAAGAGATTTTAAAATTTACGTATCTCAGCAATCCGACTTGTTGAAATACAGCAGTTAAATATTTTACTTTGAGTTAGTGCTATACAATTTATTAAAATTTAGATTAATTCAGATTAAGTTCATACCCCTCTGGTGTGGTGTGCTCTTCTATTAGAATCTTCCTGCTTTAAAGTCCTAGTTACCGCTTTGTCAGATCATCTTCCATTAGAATGTATAAGTCCATAAGTTATGTATTTTTCTTATTTATTTGTAAAATTAGAACATTCAATTTTGACTAAGAAGAGGCATTTGAATAAACATTTTATTTATAGCAATTTTATGATCATCAATTGAATATAGCAATCAAGCGTCATCAATTTTTGTCTTCGTCAGAATGGTCATGCGATGCGACCTTCTGTCTTTGCGGATGATGCCCTTTTAGAGGATACAGATTCCACAAAGTTTCTGGGGATGTTCCTTGACAGAGGACTGACCTGGAATAATCATGTTGATAGCATCTGTGCTAGTGTTACCACAGGCATATTTGCCCTACGGCACCTAGCAAAGTTCTGTACCCTAGAGGTTCTAAAAACGGCCTATTACGGCCTAATCCATCCACATCTTGTGTATGGATTAAGACTCTGGGGAGGATGTGCCAAAAACAAAATGGAACGGGTTTTCAGGCTTCAAAAAAAAAGCAGTCAGGATAATTTTAAAACTGAATTATAGAGAGTCGTGCAGGGCATCTTTCGGGGAGCTGGGATTGATGACATTGCCCTGCCTTTACGTTTTTTGAGGTGATCGTGTACTGCAGATCGAGATGTGCCTTGATAAGTGGCAGGGGCGTTCACCAATATGAAACTAGAGGCAGGGACAACTTGCGAACTCATCAACGCAGACTGACATTATCGCAACACCTCCCTCAGCAGGTGGGTGTCAGACTAATCAACAAGCTCCCTGAGGATATCAAAAACTCCAACAACCTCAATCAATTCAAAACTCGTCTCAGACGCCTGTTGGTGTCTAAAGCGTTTTACTCGGTTGATGAATTCATGACGAGCCGTTGGGATGATTGAAAATCATGGATCCGAAGTCGGTGTGATTGTGTCGTGAGAATGCTGAGATGTAAGTATGACTGTGAGTGAATGTGTAGTTAGGAAATATTTTATGATGCATTTGACTATTGCAATACAATGTTATATATTGTCAAACACGCAATAAAGAGATTATGAATTATGAATATGACTAAAAATTTCATTTTTATAGTGTCTTACGAACTGTTGGTGAAATTTTTATGTTCCAAATTTTACTAAAGAACTAAAATGCTTATGTTCACCAAATAAAAGGCGGTCCAAAAATTACTTAACCCACAAGGTGAGGGGGAGCTTTTGGCAGTATTATGCACCGTTACGGAGGAAGATAGGGGTGTTCGACACAGTGTTACGTAACCATTAAACCTCAACTATTACTTGCTTGAATTTGATCACAAAATTTGCCGGGTTGCCCCCAAATATTTTAAAGTTAGTGTTATATTTTTCTCCCATAAAAGCAAATGGAAAGAAATCTGAATCCTCCATCCAAATGACTCCCTAAATGGTAAAGCATTTTGTTTAGATCTTGTTGAACATTGCATTGGCTGGAAAAATCACTATCTGACTGAACGGAACCTTTGAAGAAAACACGTGTTGATTGAGTCATCAATCTTTTACATTGCTTTATAATACGAGAATACATGTTTTGTTTGAAAATGATATTTCCATTAGGTGTGTAGTTCAGCATAACGTTCATAAAGTATCAATTCCAATACTTTTACTGAGCCAATACACATGCATGTCGTTCTCCCCCGGCTCAGTGGCCTACGTGACGTTTTCACACTGGATGATTTTAGTTGTTTGGGTGCTGTATCTAGCAGTGTGCGTTCAGTTTGATTTTAGGTTGCATTTTGGCGGTGACTTCAGTTTGTGTGTTTCAGTGTTATGAAAAGAATTGACGCATGGCAATTTTGATAACTTCAGTTTACAGTGCAATTTATCAAAAGATGCAACTGGCATAAGAAAGTAATTTTTACAAAAACTGTTAGTCGTCATTTCTTAGGTTTTCAAATAATACATAGAAAGTCCCAACTTCCTCACATCTCTCATTAATTGGATGAACCCAGAATCGATTGCACCTTTTTATTTTCTGCTGACGATACAGTAGCCATAATGCAAAAACTTGATTACGATCCAAATTAACAGGACAGAACTGAAGTGTTGTTTTCGATTTGTCCGATTGTCTTTTTCCTGTTCGGGTGGAATCGTGCAGTGTGAAAATCAACAGACCATAATTTAGAACCGTACAGTTTTTCTCAGTATGGGCAGAATCGTGTAATGTGCAGAGAGCTTTTGGCAGTACAGTGAGTCCTGCGTAGTACAATTGTGTAGTCATTATCTTGCTACGTTATGGTTGCATTTAGATTTTAGTTCAAATGTCCAAGAATGTAGTCAAGCAAAAACTGTTTTAATTGTTGATTTTTAAATTACAATAATGCATATACAGTTCAAAGCTATGTTTTAAGTTGCAATGTTATACTAACAAAGCTATGTATTCTAATACTGCAAAGCACAAAAATATTAAGAAATTGTAAAAAATATGTGAAGGTTTCAATATACCTGGGTTGAATTATCACCCTCTCTTGTGAAGTTGCTTATGATGATAGTTACCATATTACCTGTAAATAAATAGTGAAAACACAAACTGTAACATTTTATAGTTTAATACATTTAAAACTATACTTTAATTTATAATCTGAACTCATAAAACTTTGATTGATATCTTACTAACTAGTAGAGGGATAAATCAATTGCATCAGTATTTAAAGTAAAACACAATGGTTTTTGTCACTGCTTACATTTTTCAGTTTACAAAACTATCTATTAATAAACAGTGTTATTTATTAAAGAATGTGCAACCTTGTATGTTTGTTAATGTGATTGAAATCGTTGACAATCATAAATTGAAACTTAAACCAAAGGATGTTGACTTTAATTCTACTTAGTTGACCTTGAGTTGTACAGTCATTGGGTAGTCCAAGTCATGGATTGTGTAACATCTTAAACTGATCAGAGTTTGTAATTTATGTCTTGGAATTTTGTAATATAAAATGTTGAAAAATAAATTGTTATGCCACAAGATTGTTTTATTTATCTTAAAATTGGAATAATATTTTAAAACAATACATCTGAAACAGATATTGCAATCTTAGATTCCAGTGAAATCTCTATGAGTTAATACTATAACTTATAAGTAAATATTAATTTTAAATTTGTGCAGTTTTAAACTTTGATTTTAACTACATTAATCTACAGCAAAAATATAATTATTAAATTCCATGTAGTTGTGGCTTTTATCAAGGATACAAAATTATTAAAAAAGTTAATGAAAACATTAGGCACCTAAAAATCAGGATACGAAAAATCAGCCATAGCAGAATACAATTACAAACCTAAGCATTGAGTAGAATTATAATAAACAAAAAGACCAATGAATCCAACGATAACAAGATAAACGTCGAAGTAATAATGAAGGAAAGTAACTTTAACAAAGTCAGAACAATATTATAAAAAACCTATCAACCTGTGATGAAGAAGCTTTACTGTGTTGATTGGTCATTGTGATCACTGATTGGTTGAGCTGCGGTCAATTACGATAAAGCTCCACCCCCTACAATCATTTGTATAAGCAGATGTGCATGAGTGCATTACTGGCTCTGCCAGTGTCTGACACTTATTATCTGGAATTGGTTTTCTACAAAATATCTCAACATTTTAATTGTGTGTTGTAGCAAGAATATTTTGATACAATGTAATTGTGTAACATCAATAATAATAATTATATATAATTAATCTAACAGATGTTTCGAATGCATTGAAATGTGAATACTCATAATGTGCGCTTCTGGGGATCAGCAAATCTTCACAAAGTGGTACAGTTGCAATGAGAATCTCCAAAATTGAATGTTTTGTTTTCCATATCATTACCAAGACCTAAAGTGTATATGGGTAATTATTTTTCAGTTTGGTAACTGTCATCCTCAATCAGTCAATCGATAAATCAATCATCTTTATTTACAGTAACATTAAGAAACGTATTGGTGTCAAAAATATTATACAATCAGTACAAATAATTAAGAATATGTGATTACAAATTACAATGTTGAAATTATTTCTCTTTACTGATGTGTAGCATCAAAGAATTCTTCCAATGAATAGAGCGGTCTTGTCTTGAGCCAGTTATGAAGTCCTGTTGTTAGTAGTTTCCCTCTGAATGCTTTTTAAGATGTGGGCAGAGCATTGTATAACTTGCATCCGATGTAACTTGGGAGATGAGATGGAAGGGAGAAGTCAGTGGCATACCGGGTGTTGTAGGAATGGATGTTTTCACGTCTTGTATGTAAGTCCCAATCTCTTGTTTGAAGTATGACAGTTTGAATGTAAAGAGCCACAACTGTTAGTATTTCAAGAGATTTGAAAGTATTCCTGCAGCTGTCTAGTGGTTGCAAGTTCGACAAAACTCGAACGGCTTTTTTCTGCAGTACTAAAATACTATTAAAATTGCTCTCAGAAGTCCCTCCCCAAACAGCTATGCCATAGCGGATGTGTGATTCTGTCATGGCATAGTAAGCAGTCTTTGCTGCATCCAATCCTGCTGCCCAATATATTCTTCTGACCACATATACTCCAGTGCTGATTTTTTTACAAAGGCTATTAATGTGGCTAGTCCATCTGAGGCCAGTATCAAGAGACAAACCTAATAATTTTGTTTCTTCTTCGGAGGTGATGTTTGGTAAGTCTAAAACAGGTTCTACTAGTCTACTGAAGTTTAAGTGCACTGTCTTGGAAGCATTTAATGCTAGGTTATTTTGGCTGCAGTAGTAATTACTTTGTCAAGTGTGGATAATGAGTCTTCATAAATGTCTTGTGCTTTGTTGTTTCTCAGAAGGAGAGTAGTGTCGTCAGCATACATGATACATTTTGTGTTTCTATTTCCTTCGATGATGTCTGGCAAGTCATTAGTAAACAAAATGTATAGTAATATTTTAGAAAATGGAGACATTAATGAAATTGGTCTATAGTTTTTTATTTCAGTGCGTGAGCCTTTTTTATGTAAAAGGTAAATTTTGGCAATTTTTAGTGAGGCTGGAAACTGACTGAGTGCAAAAGACTTGTTGACTATGCCAGCAATAGGAGCTGCGAGTTGCAGAGCGGAATGCTTTACTACTTTCGCTGGCATCTCATCAATACCACAAGAGAGCTTAGGTCCTCACAATACTCATTTATATTGTTCAAAATCCGAAGAAAAATATTTATACACATATAGAGGACAAGCTCTAATGATTTTATATATATATAAACCAGTTATAGAACTGGCAGCAATTTGATTGTAAATATACCAAAATTTCACTCTTGCATTGTAAATGCCATGCATCACTTGCTTGTCATAAACCAGAGGTCCTAGTTTCCGGCACTTAAAATCTGGTATCAATTTCAAATTTAACAATGTATTGCTTCTACCAAATTATAATTATTATTTTGACTTTAATTTACATACACTTACCTTAAATTGTTTAATTGTAGCTCACAGTGTGATTTAATAGTAATGGGATATGAGGACAGAATTGCCACTTTTGTAGCATAAACACACATTTTTTTAATTAAATAATAGTTTTAATACATATGGCAATATCTATAAATTACCCTAACCCCCACCTATAATTAATGTAAAGAATCATATTCATTAATAACATAATGATAATATTTTCAAATCAATAACTTAAGTTAGCCAATGAGACAACCAGTACTATAAAACATTTATAGGAGTAACAGAGAAGCATCCCATGCTAAACTTAAGTCTGGCAAGCATTTAACCTTATAATAGTTTGATCTATTCTATCAAAAAGATGTTAACATTTTTCATAAATTATTTTATGTTGTTAAATTTTTTACACAAAAGAAGTAATTTTGTATACAATGGACAACCACGGTTGCAGAATAGACACTTCCATGACTACTATATTAGACACGGTATATGTTAACACCTCTACCAGCTCATCATCTCTCCCTATATGAAAAGATGCTCCTACACGAGCATGAAGCTGCACAACCTTCTGTTAAAAGAACTGAGATACTTCACCAAGAGAAGATTGAAGACTACTCTTGCTTCTGGGTTGATCAACAATCTTTACACATTCAATAATTCATTGAAAGAAGACATTGTCCAGGGCGCTCTGCAAAACCTGGCAGTCGTGGAAAGATGTTACCTCAATGAAAAGCTTAATGTCATCAGCAAATAGCAGTAAGGGACTACCAATGACTTCCTTGAAGTCATTTATGTATATCGAAAAGAGAAGAGGACCCATATGGGAACCCTGGGGCACTCCAGAGCTTGCAACAAAGGAACAAGATAGGTGATTGGCAAACCGGACGAACAGTCTTTGATCAGAGAGGTAGCTCTTGAACCATCGCAGCATCACCCCGACGACCCCATATCCCTCCAACTTAGCAAGAAGGTGCCGGTGACTTATTTTGTCAAAAGCCTTGCTAAAGTCTATGTAAACTGCATCCACTTGGATTCTGCGGCTAAGAGCGTCCATCACATAACACTGGAGTGAAAGGAGGTTTGTTTCCGTTGACCTTCCTGCGAGGAAACTGTGCTGCTCATCAATGATAACATGCTTGAAGAGAGGCTGCAGCATGTCCAGAATGAGGCTCTCAAACACCTTACTCAGGACAGATTGTATCACAATCGGTCTGTAGTTAGTAGCGTCACTGCAATCGCCAGACTTCATTATAGGGATCACGAATCCATCCTTGAGAGCATCAGGGAAAATTCCAGTGGACAAGCTGAGGTTGAACAGAAAGCGGAGCAGAGGAGCCAGTTCAAAGTGACAAATTGAGGACCCCCGGAGTAACCTCATCAGGACCACATCCCTTAGCAGAGTCAAGAGCATCAAGTTTTCCGTGAACGGCATCAAGTGAGACAGAGTAATCAGAGAAGACAAATGAGGTATTGAAAGGTGGAACAGGCAGAGCTTCGGAAGATGCAGGTGTGTATACAGAGGAAAATGAAATGAAAAGTAGGTGGCGAAGATCTCGCACATCTCAAAAGGAGTAGAGACCTTAATGTTGCCAAGTCTAAGTGAAGAAGGAGTGGTAGATGTGCGATTGAGGTCATCCACGAAGCTCCAGAACACCTTGACGTTCGAGGAGATAGTAGAGTTGACGTAACCCACGTAGCTAGCACGGCATTCCCTGGAGAGGGTCCGGCAACACTCTCGGATTCTGCATAGCGAACGATAGTCCATCTCGTGAGATCGTTTGAACCTCTTGTGAAGTATCTTCTTAAATATGACTAGCTCCTTCAATTCTTTAGAGAACCACCTAGGAAATACAGAGGGACCAACACGCTTCCTGGGAGAGTGGGGTCTAATGCAATCCCCAAGTTGCTTGCAGAAGCTGGAGAACAGCAGGTTAACATCATTGCAATTATAATCAAGTCGAGCTATTCCATGCTGGAGATCACATCTTACCGCTTCTAAGTTACACCTCCCAGTATTCCGAATATATGTGGGGTGGTCAGCACGAGAATTCATTGTGCAAGAAGCAACACTGTACCGCCAAGGGCAGGGTGACATGGTTCATATGCAAGAAGCGGATCGTCCTCCAAAGAGACAGTAAAAAGGTCAGACGGGCCAAATATCAAATCCAATTGGACTCCCCGAACATTGAGGACATCACTGATCTTTGATAAATCCAGCTGAGAAGCAAGGTCCAGAAGAACTCTCACAGGAGGAGGAGCAACGGGTAGGTCCGGGTTAATCCAGTTGAAGCCAGGCAAATTGAAATCACCGGTAATCAAAACCACATCGAAGTTGTGGCAAGTGGAGATAGTTTCAGTGAGCGACTCAGCAAAAAGAGAGTAGATCCCTGTTGGAGACCGTGGAGGTATGTAAACAGCACAGATCAGAATCTTCAACAAGGGGTTAAGTCTGACAAGTACACACAGAGTCTCAACCGGCAGATCAGGCTGCATGATCTCAGAAGAATGAAGAGTCCTGTTAACAGCTATCAGGATGCCACCACCACCCTGTTTACTGCTGGCAAGGGCTGAGCGGTCCTTGCGATAGACAACAAAGTCATCAAAGCCAATCTCCGATGATGAAATAGGTGAGTTCGTTTGTTTCAGTAAAGATAACAACATTATATAAACAAAAAGGGATGACAGCATGCAGAGAACTTAACTTAGATCGAATTCCATTGACGTTTTGATAGAGTAAATTAAGTTGTGTAGTGCCGTTGGAGATTATCCGTTTTTTGTCTGTACAATCTTGGGATTGCCTTTAATGTACTTAATTGTGAGGTTACTTTCACCCGAGTCTGATCGACGAGCCAACTCAGCTCTAAGGTGCTTGAGACGCATTGCTTCGTTCTTGGTTCTATCACGTCCAACAGATACTTTGGAAAAGTCATCGCCCAGTCCCGACATTATATCCTTGGTGGCAGCCCTTGTAATTTTGTTAACAATAGCCTCGTGCCCGACGACAACCTTGATGGGACGAGGTTTGATGCCAGAAGTTTTGCCCACTCGGAAGAACTTGAATTTATGGACATCAATACCAGGATTGATAGCTGCAACTATAGACTATAGAAATCTTGTCTTGTCGTCCAAGATCTTGTCCTGCACAGACCCTTTCTTACTCTCGCTAAGGCCAAACGCCATGACATTTTTAGCACGAAGGGTCCTCTCATTCATTTCCTCAATAGCCGAGTCCACATACGATTCCGCAGAGGGAGGGTGACTTTCCAGTTTACATAATCTGGTTTCTTGAGAGATGGCCTTTGTTTCGAGATCTGCCACGCGAGGCTCAAGTAGAGCCATGCCAGTCTTGATGTCAGACACCTCGGATTTAATCTCAGCTACATCCCTAGAAATACTCTCAATCTGGTTGACATTCCCGATGAGCTCATCCAGCTTCGCAATGACAGAAACCATTTGTGCGCTGAGCTGGGTAATAGGAGCAGCCGGGGATGAGGTGCAATCTTAGATTATTAAATTAAATTATTATATTAAATGAGCAAGTCCTGTAGACGTAAGCCCAGCGTGAATAATGTGAAAATCAATTCTAGGTTAGATCTATAAAGAGCAGAGGAGGTTTTTAATGGGTAACTCGTGGGTTCCATCTCACCGCTTATAGGAGTCCCACACTACAGGCTGGCCACCTGTGTGCATAAAGCATTGTTCCAACTCTCACAACAAATTGTCTTCAATTTTAGGCTTACTTTGACTCCAACAGAAAATTGACCAAACACATAGTTTGCACTCCCATTTAAAGAATTTTCCTGGAGTGTTGCTATTATCTTGTAGTGGGGATCAATATTACTATCCTAGATTTATTAGCATCTCTTGACAAAGGCAAGGAACAATTTCAGGTGTGGAAAAGGCGGGAAGAGGGAAGACGTTAGAGGTTAGGAGGGGCGTGGATTTGTGCACCGGAGATTGGTATTCGTGTCTTTGTTTCATATTCACTAATATTATAATGGCATGTCTTATTATTTACATATGTAGCTAAGTGAAATGTAAAAAGATAATTTACAAAAAAAAGAAAAAAAAACAGTATAAAAACTAATGTCTCTTTGTTACGAACTGTAGACCACTTTCTCTCACATCCTCCTTTTCTAAAATATATGAATG